>NC_083340.1:41358248-41658248 GCF_019175385.1 Lycium barbarum | reverse complement strand
AACTCTCACAAACACATCATAAAGAATACCCACCAATTTCTTCACAGTTCTATCCGCCATTAGCAACCTCATTGTTGTGGGTCGGGGAGTGCCCAAATCCAACTTGTTAAAGATAGCAAGCGACATCAAGTTGTTGCTTGCTCAAAGATCACATAAGGCCTTTGCAAATTTGTACATCCCAATAGTGTAAGGAATGGTGAAAGCTCCCGAATCTTTCTTCTTTTGAACCAAGGCTTTTGTCACAATAAAGCCACAATGATGTGTAACCTCCATTGTTTCAAAACTAGAATGTCTCCTCTGGGTCACAAGGTCTTTCATGAATTTTGCATACTCGGGCATTTGTTCAAGTGCTTCCACTAAAGGGATGTTGATTTAAAGTTCTTTCAATTTCTCAATAAACTTGAGAAACTTACCATCATCCGCTTTCTTAGCCAATAGTTAAGGGTATGGAAGAAGAGGCTTTAGAACGAGTGGTAAAGCCCTTGGCACCTCCTCTACTTCTTCCTTGCTTTTTGAAGCTTCATCAATTTCGACACTTCTTCAATAATACTGGGCTTTTCAATACTAGCCCGCTTCTTCTTCGGAGTCACTTCTTCCACAACAACCATGAGCTCTTCAACATGTTTTTCATCATCAACAACCATATTATCTTTCACCGATGTCTCTCTTCCAATTGTCTTTCCACTCCTAGTAGTGATTGTGTGGCATTTATGATCACCATTATTCTTTGGGTTTGCAACCGTATCACTAGGGAGTGTACCATTTTGTTTTTAGTTGAGAGTAGATGAGATTTCGCTAAGTTGCAATTCTAATTGCTTGATGGAAGTTGAGTGAGAACCTACAACTTGCCCCAAGCTTTTCATTTCATCCATTGTTTCTTCGAAAAAGGAATCGGTTAACTCCACTTTCTTCAATACTCTTGATAGCATATCCTCCATTTTAGAACTAGTGAGGTCGCTAGTGGATGGTTGGCTTGAAATAATTTGATTCCCCTTGGGTGGGACATAAGGATTTGAGCTCCGGTGATTGTTGTAATTGTTGTTGTAACCAACTTGATTGTTGTCCCGCCATTGTGAATTCCCTTGTTCTTTGTTCCAACCTTGATTCCCTTGACCTTGTCGCCAAGGTACTCGATTGGAAGCTTGGTAGTTAGGCCAGGAATACCCCCCCCCCCCCACTTGATTGTTTACAAAATTGGACTCTTTATTATAAATTTAGAAGCATTGTTCATCTTAAGGGGCCCCTTCACAAGACCCTACCGCATTGACCTGCTTCGTGCTTCCACCCAATACATGCTTTATGAGAAGCTCCATTTGAGTGACCAACTTTTCCATTATTTCATCTCTCTCTTCCTCCTTGTTGATTGTTTCCCGAGACAATACTACTTTGGAAAGACCTCCTCCAACTACTTCCGCCTCTCTAGTATGCCAAGCTTCGTTAGTCTCGGTTAATTTGTCCAAGAAAGAACTCATAACATCATAAGAATTGTCCATCATGGACCTACCTGCAATATTATTGGCCACCGACTTATTGACTGAATCAAGTGACCGATAAAATGTTTGGAGAAGAACGCTATCGGACAACCCATGCTTTGGAAAACTCAGTCCAAGCCTCATGTAGAGCCTCAACCAGAAGTTGACGAAAGTTGTTGATTTTCTCACGGAGTTGCAACATTCGGGATGGAGAGAAGGACTTTTTAAGGAAAGCTTGTGTCAATTCCGCCCAAGTCTTGATAGACCTGACCGGAAGATCATCCAACCATACGGTGGCCTCCCCCATGAGAGAGAACGGGAAAATCCTTAACTTGATCATCTCGCATGAGACGTTCGGATGTACGTTGGTGATACACATGCCAAGAAAATTCGTAAGGTGCCTATTCGGGTCATCATTTTCTAGACCTCTGAATAAGCCCTTAGTGTTGAGTAGGTGCGGCATGGTGTTATTTATATGGAAACTTGCGTTACCTTGGACCGGAGGTGGGCGGATAGTGGCTGCATAGCCAGTCTCCTCTACCACGCCATCATCGGAATCGGTGTCCATCATTTCACCTAAATCAACACAATCAACAACAATAATGTAAGAGGATAAATAAAGACTAAAACCAGAGTTTTACACTAACTGGTAAATTTCTAGACCGTATTCCTCGGAAGTGGCGCTAAAAATTTGATACGTCTAAATTACACATTTTAAAATAGGAGTAAGCGCTCGTTGTCAAATATAGAACCCAACAAGGTTGGGGTCGAATCCCACAGAGAATACAATGAAGAAATATACTTGTTAAGTGTAACGCTTAACTATTAGTCTATGTTTCTAGGGAAAGGGGTATAATAATTATTGGTTTGAGGATTGTTAACTAATTTTATCGCTAATTGTTGTTAAAAAGATAATCTATTGGTAAAAGGACTTAGGTTGTGGTTCCAAAGGAAAGTAATGCGAATGGGTATCAACCCAACTCCTTTATATATCTAGCTGTAATTAAATATGGGCTACGTAGATTTATCAAAAGTCTCTCGACCAAATCGATAAATATCATTACTAAGCTTTCTCAAGCCCTGGAATGTTGAAAATGTGAACACCTGTTGACATCTAATTTTTGACCTCCCATAATTTATTTTAGTCACTCAGAGTCCTTGGATATTAAACAAAGTGAAATATGTATTTTTAGAAGCCAAAATGATTTCGCAAAAATTATTTAGATAATATTTTACCATTCTTATTTGTAAAATGATTTCTATAATAATATAAGTCATTTGGAAATTAATTTACATATTTTTTTTACAATTATGATACTTTTGCTAAATTTAACCTAGTGAGAAAATATTTTACCACAATTATTCACTTAATTATCTAAATTGTTAAAATGTCAATTTGCAAAGTATTTTACTCTATTTAATGCAAGGAATATGGTTAATCAAATAAATTAACCATTTTTACCCGTCAATTCCTGTTTAATCAATTTATTAGAATTTTGTCATAATTAATTAAGTATTTAACTATGATTAATTTTGAAAATTGCCCATTAAATGGTTGTAATTGAGATAATCAATTAATAGCCCAATCATGGCCCAACTGAAAGTCAATTTCTGTAATTGAGGTCATTATTGCAAAATTAGCCTTTTAAATTGTTGTTTAGCTTAAATGTGACCTTGCATGCGAAGGACAAACTCATAGGTCTGACTAATCAAGGTCATTTTTGCAAAGTCACTTTAAAATGGCTAATTTGGACCAAATGAGGCTATAATTGAAATATCCTGGTCTTAAGACTAAGTCAATTAAAGGACATATTTACAAAATTAATTTTTGTTTGTTTAATTAATCTTTTTTAAGCACGATTAAGAGTCTAACTAATTAGTCTTTGCCTAATTTTGGTTATTTATGAAAATAAGTGTCGAAACCCAGCATATATGCACATATATACACGGATATACAAGTATATCACATGTATACATGTATATATATATATATATATATATATATATATTAAAGAGGGCCCTTTGTCTTCTATTTTGTGAATGGACCAAGTCTAGCCTAATGCAGGGCATGACCTAGTTTGTACAGGGGTAATATCCCCTTTGTTCCTTTTTTTTTGCAAACCAAACGACCCTTATCTTTCTTTCCCCTCTTCCTTTTCCCAAACCCTAGTCGCCATGGTTCGCCATTTCTCTTCCCTCGTCCTCGCCTCCAAATGGAGTAATGTTTCAGTTGTACATCGCTTTTTCAGAGTATGGCGTGGCCGAATGGAGTAAACATTTATTGTTTCACTCCTTCTCACCAAACGCCACCTCCAAACACAGTATAAATCTTTGTATTTCAATAGTTTCTTTACTTTTCTTAGAATTAACGGTCAACTCCGTTGAAACCTTAATGTTTTTATTTGTATTGATTTGAAATCATGAAATTTGTTTGGTTCTTGTGCGAACCCTACGGATTAACTTTTGTTGGTTAAATTCTGGCCTTTGATGCTTTATTTGATATAATCCTAGCCCTACGATGTCGAATTGTGAGGAGGAAGTCCCAAAAAATTGGGATTTATCACACATCGTGAAACCTAGGGTTTGGGTTTTAGGGATTTCTGTATAAAGGACCCTATATCTTTCATTTCTGAGATCTAGGCAATTGAATATCTCACTTGCATACAAGAAAGTTTACTACCTAGGGTTTCTATCATATTTGCCTGAGACTTTTAACTTTCAACTTAGTTCAAAATTTTAAAAGTTTGTTTTGTTGCTTTTGTGTGGTTTCTATGTGATTTTGAGCATTTGGGGAAACCATCAAGGTCTCCAAGTTCGAATCTCAATCAAAGGCTGCACACAAAGGAGGTAATTTCCTTCTCTTTTAATTTTTCTGTATTTTTCTATTCCTTGGTTGTTCTGTGTTAGTTTATTTTTTTGATTTTTTTTTGTATGATTTGTATGTTGTTTGTGTGAATTGTGTAGTTTAATATGTCTATATGTGTTAGATTAGTCCAGTTTGTTTAGGTATTTGAGTTACATTTTTGCTCATTTCGGTTCTAGTGGAAATAAATAGGATTATGTGAGTTAGTTTAGCTGGCCATTAAGCATGCTAATCAGATAAATAATGCTCCTATTTTTAATAACTAAACCTGTTTGATATGTTTAGATTAGTTTTGTTTAGTTCAATATAGTTAAAGTATGCTATGTATGTTAATCTTGGTTTTAATGGTATGATTAACCCTAATCAAACATGCCTCATGTACTAGCTGAATTCAGCCTGCTTATATTAAAAGTATGATTCTTATGTGTTAGTTCTGATACAGCAAAAATAACGTTTATGTATTGTTTTAAACAAATTTGGATTAGTTAATTATGGTATGTGCTAGTATAGCTTATCTTGACTTAGTTAAGCATAAACCTTTTTAATCTAAGCTATGTGGTCAAGTATGCCCGTTAGATTTATTCCAGTTTAGGTTTAATCATGTCAAACATATACTGTGCTAGTTGATCATGTGTGTACTATTGTCCCGTTAGGAGTTAGTTAAATGCTTATTAGATGTTATTGGCTTAAACATGTTTGTAAGATTAATTGTCAACTTGATTCCTGTCTATCATCTGCCTAAGTATGTTTGGTTTTGTTAGCCTAATGTCTCATGTTTGGTAGGTAACACTGTAGAAATGTTAGGTATGTGAAATCTTATTTGAGCCATGTTGTTGATCCTATTAAGTCAAACCATGTCCAAATCTATTACCCCTATCCTGTGGCAGCCTCTATTTGATCTGATGCTTTGAAATAGCATGCTTGGTTCTTGTTTAAGCTAAATCCCTATAAAGAATAACCTGATTGATCCTTGCACCTTGTCCGAGATTGGGAGTCTGTTGCTTCATTGATAATGATATTTGTCTATTGCTTTGCATGACCTAAAACTTCTTGCATGTCACTCTTAATAAACTTTAACGTTAAAATGCATATGAGTTTATTTTGGGTTTTGGCTGAACTAAAGATGCATCTTTTAAGACTAAAATGACATGTCTAATGGTGACCGAGATCTTTTGCACGCTCCCCTCAGATAAATATGTTTATTCTATGAGGCTTAAGCCACTAGGTTTATTGATTGGGTCGATATTAAAGATCCCAGAATGTGCTTTAAGTATTCGAACCCAGTTTCAGTATCTTTAGATATGCATTCATAATCTGTGAGGCTTATGATGATTGTTTAGAGTCCTTTGTTGGTAAGATGTGCTGAAAGAATGATATGTGATCTTCTTGAACCTATTCACAAAGTGTCTTATGAATCGGTCTTGTATAATGTATGTTTTTATTTGCAACAACTATAACACTATCATATATTACTTAGTTTAAAATGACTTTAAGGCATGTTGTCCTGCCTGTCTATGCCCTTGTCAGTAACTCTGCATACCTATTTCTCTCTATCTGTGTTTGATTAAGAACTGTTTGTGGAAAATGGGCTCAAGTGTAGCGTATAGTGAGTATGTGGCCATGAATTTGAAAGACTAAATTGTTAAGAGGCTGTCACTTGATCGAGTCTGTATGACAAATAAAGGGAGGCTCATATATTGAAGGCCCAACCATGGGTGAAAATGGTCACTGGTGGGCTTGGGTAGACCCACCAGTTCAAATCTCATTCCTTTTTCTCCTTCCCTTTTTTTTTTTTTTTTTTGTATATTATATGTGTATATTGTATGTGTAAACAAATATGTAAAATATTTAAACCCTTGTGAGTGCTAGAATTTAGGGAATACGTTGTATTATTAGGTAGTCACCCAAACGATTTTCAAACTTGCCTAACTCTAATACACGCATGAAACGGGCACTTAATGTTTCACAAGTTTTCTTCAAGTCTAAAACTGGTTCAGTATCATAGTTAAGTCCATAAGATTTTATAGGAATGGAGATAAGTTATGATTTTTGGCCTTTTTCCCTTGATGAGATCTGGAAAAAAAAAATGGATTAGTGAAAGAGGTAACTTTTGGGCCTCAAGCCTACTTCAGACCATTTTTAAATCAAATTGATATAATAATTACTTTTGCCTTTTGGGCCTTAATGTTAAAATCAGACTAAGACGAGATGGACTTAAAGATTATTTGGGCTAAAAAGAACATTTTCAAGAACCGAATTTAAATTTTTGAGAAACAATTAAAAGGTTGAGGATTCAGAAATTTTCAGAACCAAAAAATGAGTTTTACTTGTCTAAACGGGAGAATTATTTTCAGAAAAGAATCAAGGCTTTGTTTTAGAACCAAACCTTATGGACTGAAAATGAGGAGAAATTCACTTGGGCCTAGTTTGAGGAAGATGGACTCTGGATAGAATTACGAATTGACTTAATATGGGCTTCAGATAAATAATTGGGACTTAAACAAAATTGCATTTACTTTTGTGTGTGTGTGTGTGTATATATATATATATATATATATATATATATATATATATATATATATATATCTATATATATATAAGAGGATACTCCATATTTTCTTATATAAAATAAAAATCTGCAATAACTAAACTCATCTTATTAGGACTAAAGTCATAGCGACTCTATTCGGGAGAAATCCCGGGTGTGTCCTAGTCCGGCAATAAAGTGAGTAGAACACTTACGAGAGTTTTCAAACCCAAAAACCCCTTTTCTAAGGGAGCTTTTGCCAAAAAAAATCTTTAGTTTATGATAAAGGAATGAATGACATTTTTTTGCGAAAAACTAAACACTTTTAAGCAAATAAATACATTAATCACACATTGAAGCTCGTACGTCAACCGTATTCTACGGATCTTTAATACTAGGGTGCGTAAAACCTTTCCTAGGGGATCACCAGAACCCTTACCTCAAACTTTGGTACCAAAAAAATTCTCTCTCGCTTGAAAATCTTTTACCCGAATTTTCAAGTTTTCCTTTAATTAAATTAGGTGGCGACTCTAAAAACTAAATATTCAATTTAGAGCACCAACAACATAGTAGTAACTTTTATGCTTTAACCTGCGTAATACGGAACCATAACAGATGGCGACTCTGCTGGGGATTTTCTAGGTTCTAATCATAAGGTTTTCAATATAATGTGCTTTTTAATGTAATTATTTGCTTATGTGTTTAAATTCCGCAACTATAACTATCATTCATTTCATATCATAACCTCTGCCACTCCTGGCAAAAAGCATGGTTTCAAAGGGGACACGCGGGCTCGCGGGCTCGCGGTCTATCCTTCACTAAAAACCCAAAACACTCCTTCTTTGGAACACGTTTAACATTAAGTTAGTGTGCGGTCACCCAACGACCGACAACGGTTCACCCCGAGTAGTCCGCTCGGGTCCAAGGTCAATTCAAAAAACCACTCTTGCATATGCCTAGGTTAGAACTAAACCAAATTCAAATATGAAGTAGACTGGGTGGTTTGGATATTTTAGACGTATCCAAACCCAATAGAGAGACTATCCCGTATCAAGTACGGTCTATGACCCCAAAACGCCGCATCTCATATTATGTGCTATTTGGAAACATATAATATGCCTGTGAATGGAACCATTTCCTAGTGGGGGGGGGGGGGGGGGTAACTTTGACTTCTCTTTTGTAGATGTCGATCAACTTAAGTTTTGATATGGTTTTGACTTCACTGGAGTTGCTACTTATTTGGCAGAGCCAAATGTCCTCGGAAGAGAAAAAGGGGATTTCATGTCATTTAGGAAATATGACATCCATCATGACTATAACGGGTTACAAAGAATTGATAGAAGTAATTACCAGTTTTGGGATAGAGATAGGATGGTTTTTCGATTTGGGGTCGACGTCGAGATGACGCCGACTTTAGAGGAGTTCAGGGATGTATTGACTAGCGTAGGCTCGGGATTGAAAAGAAGGAAGAAACCTGACCAAAATGCCTTAAATCCAGAAAAACCCACCTACTCCCAAATTTGCAAAATGCTTTCCTTGAACTATGCCAATTGGGCCTATGTCCCAACCATACCCTTTAGAGAGCTATAAAAAAGGTTTGGAAGCCCAAACGGATTCGTGGAGCATCCTAGGGAATTCAAGACTTTTGCCGAAAGGACGGCCACCAAACCTTTAGCTTTCGCCATTTGCTTTCTAGGAACCATGGTTTTTCTCAAAGATTGGTCCTTAGCCATAGACATCCGAGTCATTTCGGTCACCCATGCCATCTTTTACAGCATAACCCAACAAGAAGAAACTAAATACTTTGAAATAACCCCAATCTTCCTAGCCGATTTGTACCGAGCCTTGAGCCTCTGCCAAAACCATTACAAATACTTCCAAGGATATAACTTGCTCCTACAATGGTGGATCCTCAAGCACATGATCAAAGTTATGGGCGAACAACACTTAAGTAAGCCAGCCGAAAGGGATGGTCTTCGGGATTTTTGTCCAAACTTCGGAGAACAAAACAAACAAAGTTGGACATTCACCTTTTCCAGGTTGAAAGAGAAAAACGTTAAATGGATGTTCCATGACTTCGTGTCTAGTGAAGTTGTAGTTAAGGGTAGAAAGTGTCCATTTTTATTGCTTATGGGATTTCGAGCGGCTTCGCCCTTATGCGCCTGCCAGGGTTTTGAGAAAATTTGGGAGGATTCAAGTCATGCCCCAGATCGGAGGCATAGGAGATTTTATCATTGGCTATGACATGGATAGGCTGCAGAGGGCTTTGGATTGCATATGAGAATGAAAGAGTCGCATGATTTGGGTCCCGATACCTTAGCCGAAGATAGGTTTCATCCGGGTTGTGTTATGGAGCATATAGATCGGTTAAGGGCCGACTTACAAGGTACACTTACTCCTAGGCCTATTCTCTACAATTGTGTGCAAGATAAGGATTTGCAATCCGAGATTCAAGCCCGTTTGGTTTAGAGGAGAGCTGACGACAGAGATGCCAAGTATTTAGAGAAGATTGAGCATGATAGAGCCGTAATAGAGAATCTGAGACATGAATTAGAGCTTACTTATGGCTGTTTGGTTGAACTAGATGATCGGATAAAGAAGACTTTAGATAATGTCGCTCCACTGACTTTCACACAGAAGGGATTTCTGATGGAGGCCATTTTAACATATCCAGACTACCCTCCTAAAGGCAAAGAAGGTTAAGACTGACCGAGATCAGGCTGCATCATCCACCATCGGAGGACGCTTCTACTGATTTACTTTATGCACTGTCTTTACTTTATCTTTTGCACCCCTTCAAGGAAAAATATTATTATTAATGATTATGACGCAATGGTTTGATTCAAATGACACATTTATGTTTCAAACAATTAGTATGTTTAGGAACGCGAGTAGTGTAAATTTTATAAACTGCTTTGTGTGACTTACTTGATTTCATATGTTTCGCTTAAATGCTTAATTGATCTGAAGTACCACCCACTCACCCAAAGAAAAACAACGAACAAAAATACCCGCACTAAATCTAGCAACCTTCTCAGAATCGGAAGATGAACACCAAGAACGCACCAGAGCTGGCGGTTATGAGGAAGAATGAGGTCTCGCTTCGCTGAAAGATTCAAGATCTCGAAAAGCAAATCCAAGCAATCAAGGCCAAGATCAAAGAGGCTGATGAGTTAATAGATTCGGCGGAAAGTCCGCCCAAGGAACCAGTTGAAGCTCAAGGAGAGAATGTCTTGGACAATGAAAAAGGGATCCTTCCCGAATACATCCCGATAATGGGGGAATCCCAAGAGGAAGAAATGGAATCAGACCGGCAAGAGCCTACTTGGCCATCAAGGGAAGTTGTCTCTGTTGCACCACTCAGCACGAAAAAGGAAGGAACTTCTGCTGCACCATCAAGTCCCAGGTGAGAGCCCGAAGAACGAATAGAGTATGTCCGACCAGCCTCGCTGGAATGGTGGGCCATTGCGCTTAAAGAGTTGGATTGTCCCTACCGCATCTCGCCTAAGCACGTAACAAGCGAGGAGATGATGATCAAGTTTCGAAGCAAGGGGATAGTCAGTATCAGCTTCGACAGGTTGCCACCATGTGCTCTGGTCTTCGCATACAAGAAGTGATGCTCTTATCATCTGGATCAGGTAGGGCACACCATCAATAAATGTTTGAAGAAGGCTCATCGAGCTGATAGATAAGAAAAGCATCACCAAGATATAGGGCCCACATTCACTTTTGGTGCACAACAACATCTCCCTTACGCTAAACACTCATATTTGGCGTTATGACTTTATAGTATTTAAGGACTCTTACGCCAGCATCTTCCAGAAGTTAGTAAGCATAGAGCAGATTAGCCTCATCAGATCCAGAAGGGATCAAACTGAAGGAGTTGGTTGCCGCAAAATGTGTATGTAGCATTCTGGAGTGTTGGGGCATGACATAGAAGAGTGTGACACATTCAAGTTTGAGATGGAGAACATGGTCCACAAAGGTGATATTTGGTTGGTGCTCGTACCTCAGTACTAGGATTTTGGGGCCTTCAGGGCCACAAAAGGGTTGAACGGACAAACAACCTATTTTGACCTCAAAAGAAAGGCCAGCTTTTAGGTAGTTTTAGGGGATCCCATTTTGTGTACTTAATACGGATTTGTTCCTTTTTTTTTTTTTTTTTTTTTTGTAAATGGAACTGTGCTGACCTGATGCCCCAAGGAGGGATACGCAGGAAGCTCCTATTGGGCCAGGTCATGGGTAGGTACTAAGGTAGGTAGACTTATCTTATGTAAATTGTACTACGGAAGGGCCTGATTTCCCGCGGAGAGATACGTAGGCAGTCTACGTAAGACTCGGTCCCTATATATTATAAATATTATATTTCCCTCACTTAACAAAGCCCAAACACCCAAGACCCGGTATAAGAGATCAATTGAGCATTTAAATCAAACATATGATTATTTATGTGCTAAGATTTTTCAACTGCCATCTAGGTGCTATATCTTGATTATCTTTCCATTACCTAAAGAACTAACTTTGTTTGCCTTTGAGTTATTTTTTTCCTATAGAAAGAGAGGTTGATTCGCGTTCACACTGGCATACTTCAGATGATCCAAAGCCGCAATAGCATCCTTATCCCAATAAGACAAAGGCAAAGCAAAAATGGCTGGTACTTCCGAGAACGGAACTACTCCTACTGACATTGCTCTCAAAGAATCGCCTCTGCGCGAACTGCTTCAGTCATCACCTACTGAATATAAAAATGATGTTTGATAAAATCACCCATCTTAAAGAGGAAGTAGCGTGAAACAAAGCTGCTGATGCTGCCGGAGAGGCCCCTGTTGAAGAAAGAAGGCCTCCACCATTCTTTCCATCTCTGAATTTGCCATTACCCGACCATTTCACCCACCGGTCCATTGTGACCACCATATCATTTACCCCAATCGATGGGCACATTGGTGCCTCACACCACACCTCCACCACCACTTAACACTACCCATATTTCCGGAACCGCTCACTCTATCCCCTCTGACCCAACACCACAAAATACCCATCCCGGCATCACTATACAACCAAGCATCATCTCGCTACCAACCACCAAAACTACCCCTAGCTATCGAACTAGCCCCGCTGTTTCCTTCCACACACTTGTCACCCCAGGCACCTTTTCACCCGATCAAACTACGAGGAGATAGAAAAGCATAGAAGGCTGAGCAGGAAAAACAGGAAGAGAGGCTCGAGCGGGATGACCGCAAAGCTGAAGCGAACACTGAAAATCACTCACACAGGCACGGGCCTAAGTTATGACGACTTATGTATACATCCAAATTTGGATTTATCCGAAAGCTTCAAGGTATCGCGCTTTGTGCTATTTAATGGGGCGGGTAATTCAAAAGCGCATCTACGGGCCTACTGTGACCAATTGGTCGGAGTCCGAGACAACCAAGCACTCATTATGAGGTTGTTCAGCTGAAGTTTGACCGGAGAAGCCTCAGAATAGTTCAAGGAGCAAGACATACGCTGTTGGATCACGTGGGAAGACATGGCTGCGACCTTCATGTAAAAATTTCGCTTTAACATTGAAACGGTACTAGACAGGTATTACTTGAAAAAATTCAAACAGAGATCCACCGAGAACTTTCGCGAGTATGCAAGTAGGTGGAGGACAGAAGCTGGCCCGGTACAACCGCCAATGGGCGAGGAAGAACTGATTTCTATGACAGGATGCTTTCAATGGCCAGAAGACAATTCTCCGAACTAGTCAAAATGGGGGAAGCCATAGAACATGGTCTCAAAACATGCTGAATCATAAGTATGATCGGAAAGTCCATTGGGTCAAGCTGAACCGGGTTTATAAGGAAGAAGAAGGAAGATGTGGCAAGCATATCCCACACTCCTGGCCCAAAACCCAGAAGAAGGGAAGAATTCCCGATGGAAGCATATGTTTTACTTCCACGAAACACTTACATACCGGATCCTTACAATGCGGTGCACATATATAACGCGCAGCCGACTTTCCAGTCACTACCACCAAATGCCTATAATGCGCCATCTCAAAACTTCAAAAACAAGTCAGCTCGGGTATTCACTCCATTGATGGAATCTCGGACTGATTTATTCAAAAGATTAAGCGCAGCTGGGATGATCCAGACGCTCCCTCCAAAAGTGGTTAACCCAAAGAACCGGTTCTACCGAGCTGACCATACATGTGTCTACCATTCTAATGGTATAGGACACAGTACTGATGACTGCATCAATCTCAAGTATAAGATACAAGACATGATTGACCGGAAGGAGATTGTACTCCAAACAGCTCCTCCAAGTGTGAACACCAATCTCTTGCCAAACCATGGCAACAACGTGATTCACATGATTGAGAGGGAAGAATACTGGGTCGTAGGAAGGCCCACAATCCGCAATTCTGTGAAATAACTTGAATGCACAGTAGCGCCATTGTCTTTACAAGAACACCTGCAATTCAAAGTATTACTCACTGTGCCAGTGACAGCGTATGTGGCTCAAGTGACTCTAGCACCGCCTCACAAAGAGTTCGTAGTCCAAGTTGCTACCGCACACGGCATT
Source organism: Lycium barbarum (assembly GCF_019175385.1). NCBI lineage: Eukaryota > Viridiplantae > Streptophyta > Magnoliopsida > Solanales > Solanaceae > Lycium > Lycium barbarum. Next base: position 41,644,819 of record NC_083340.1, on the reverse strand, counting down.
ACAAGATCAGGGAGATACTACACTCCCGAAGAACTAGCCCAAGGGGCGCCCCGAAGGGAGGGGAATCGGAAAAGGGTTATCACCGAAGGGGAAGCTAGAGACTTCTGGAGCCAAATGCAGCCAAAGGAATACTCCATTGTTGAGCACTTGAAGAAAACGCCATCCTAAATCTTGGTGTTTTTGCAAAGTTCACCTCAATACCGTCTGCTTTAATGAAGGTGTTGCAGAAAGCTCACGTCCCAGCTGGAACAAGCAGTGAGAACCTGGCCGAAATGGTCTCTCATGTTATGGAGGAACATTAAATTGCCTTCACAGAGAAAGAGTTGCCCAAAGAAGGCATAAATCACAACAAAGCATTGTACATCACTATTATGTGCCGCAACAAAGTGGTAACTCGAGTATTAATCAACAAGAGTGCGGGGATTAATATTTGTCCCGAATCTACTTTGATTCAGCTGGGGTACGACCTCGGGAAAGTACGTCAGAGCCATACCTACATAAGAGCGTGGAGGACGTTGTGATGCCACTGGGGCGGTTGACTTGGACATTTAAATAGGTCCAGCTTAATTCACCACTAAATTCCAAGTCATGGAAATACCTGTAACGGCTCGTATTTACGCGGGTGCATAAAGGATACTACGAACTTGTAGGTTCTCTTTCGGACTTTGCTTTTAAAAGAGTCACCATCTAATTTTTAGGAAATTAGGAAAACCGAGGGTGAAGGGTTTATTCAAATACCGTGAAAAATCCTTCATAATCCAAAACTTTAGGTAAGGGTTCTGATGATTCCTTGGGGAAGGTGTTATGCACCCCAGTATTAAGGATCTGTACTATGCGGTTAACCTTCGAATTCCAATGTATAAGTATTTGTATGAACTGGCTTTTTAGTGTTTATTCCCGTAAAAATCTTTGTCATTTGCATATCATTTTTTGTGAAAAAAGTTTGAACATGTTCCCTTTATATATAGGGTACTTAGATTTGGATTTATAATATCCAAGTAAAATAGCCTTCCTTTATATAAGGACGGTATATTTTGTTTCTAAAGAGGATATATAAAGTGGTCATCTTTTATACATTCACTTATAAGGAAGGTAAAAAAAAATTATTATGTTTGGGTACATAATTTTGTTCATGCTTTAACTCATACTTTGTTTAGATCGATCCGTCTAATATGTTTGGAGCGCCATATCCAAAACTCGTATATATGAATGTTTTGAAGCATATTAAAAATAAATGTCCCTTGTTATAAGTTTTATAAAATTGGTCTCGGATTTAGACTCGTAGTCAAAATTGATTTGTCATAAAAGGTCCGTCCATTTTTTTTGGGGGGGGGGGGGGGGAGCTTTGGCCCAAGTAAACTTGTGTTATAAACTTTGTTTAAAAGAAACCAATATTATTTAACCCCTTTATCCTTTTAGTGGGCTTCAGCCCGAAATTCCCTTTTTTGGGTCTCACTCATTTTTCTGGAAAAAAAGGAGGAGATCAGCAGGGACCTTTGGACCAAAACTTTTGCCAAATTCGTTTATTTGGATCTGGTCCAAATAATTTATCCTTATCCTAGGTTTGGAAATAAAACTTAGTTTAATTTTTTATAAAGAATATGTGCTTTGGTTTAAAAACACAATCCGTTTTTCTTAATAATATTGCAACACTTATGTCTTTGAAATATCCTTTTGTTCTTATTGACGTAAACCGTGTCAAAATATTTTGGCTGATTATCCATTCAATTTTGACAAAATTGTTATGCTAAATCCGGTATTTTGAAACAAAAGTTTGGGGGACCTAAAGTCTACTAAACTGCATAGGACGTCTAATTCTAATCATAAATGATTCCAATATAGCGTGTGTTTTTTACAAGTTTACAATTACAATTACAACAAAATTATAAACAAAAGGAAAACCCAATAATAATTAAATAAAGGGAAGGGGAAACGCTAAGGGCGTACCAAGCCCCTAGTTAACCATTTTCACCCATGGATGGGCCCTGTACATATTCTATTTTGATAGCATCTTCCCTTTTTATTTTTTCTCAGACTCGATAAATATGTAGGAATTGCAAGGCCCAACGGGTTGGCTTCAGACCCGGCCCAAGTGGCCATGTGGTAGAGGAGGGGGAAAGCCAAAAAAAAAAAAAAAAAAGGACCCGGTCGTTAGTTTGAGGATACTGAACTTATCACACTTGTAACTATACAAAACACATGTATCAAATATGTTTATGTGTATCAAGCAAATTCACAAGTCATAAAGTAAGGTAGCTATGTATGGATATACATGTATACTACAAGGCTTCACAGGCAGGTCTTTTGATAACAAGGGGAGGGGAGAGTCGTCGCCCCTCGTATTCCCGATGCCGCACAAGTTCCAAGGGGTCTCATGAACCCCAAGCATGGCTGGACACCGGGGAAAGGCTAAGACCAGGCCCTTTCCCAAAATTACCTCATCCCCCACCAATGTAACCACAAGAAAACAAGCAGATCCCAGGACCACAACATAACATAATTGGCCATGTATAAATACAAAATATCCAGAAGCAGACTGGCCCTAATGGGTATAGTATAAACAAATGCAAGTCAAGAACATATGACCACAAGTTAATCAATAGCAGAACTTTAGGACATGGTCATGAAGTAGCAAGAGCAGAAACAAACATGCACTTATGGAAGGAACCCAAAGCAAGTTGAAGTAAACAAAAATAAAAGACCAAAGTATGCAGTCATGGGGGACTAATACAAACTGCTGCACACTAATGTAAGGTAAATAAATAAGGAACCAGGCATATGATCTTAGATGAGATAGGATGGGCTGTAGTACACAGATGTGAGGTAGTCAAGAACAAGAAATCAAAGCATATAATCATTGAGTGGACCAAAGCAGGTTACATCTTGCAAATGAGAGGCACACAAGGCAAGTTAAGGTATGTGGACAAGGTAGGGACAGAGGCAAAACTGGGGCCCTTCTGTATCTAAGTTGTCATATAAAACATGGTGTCCTATAGAGGTAGTTGATGCGGTTAGGACAATCAAATAAGACATAGATAAGACAAGTTGACATCTCAGTTTTACACTTCTTTCAAGCCCCTCCCCTTGGTGTCTAACTTAAACACATATGCACACTTTCCCCCTTATTCAATCAAATCAGCAATTATTCCTAATAGTACTTAACTCTAACCTCTAGGTATAGAATCCATTTGGTCCCACGGTTCTTTATAATGAACATACAACCCCACAGGCCATAGAAGGGCCATGGTGTCTTTTATGTGAAGGAAAGGTATTATAAATCAAGCTAGGCTTGGTTTTCCCTTTATCCTTTCTCCAAGGCACCTTTAAAAAGGCTCATCTTAGGTCATGTGGCCTTAGCTAAATTTCAGTCCCCTTGAGATCATGGGAAGGCTTGTCACTCAAACCATTTGCAGCCAAGAATGCAGTCCAAAAGGTTTCAAGTATACATCTTCGTATAAGCAGACACAGTCATTTAAACTAAGGTCATGGCCATTTTTCAAACTCCTCAAGGCATCACTAAACTAATTTAGAGTCATAGCATGGGTCAGCTCACCATTAATAGGTTACTTAGGTCCTTTTGACTTTACAGTCTCACCACAAATAGGTCTACACTTCTTATAGGTCATGCCATGTCATAAGCCTTATTCAAACTAACCCTAGGGATGTACACAACCAAATTAGCAAGCAATAGTAGTTCAGGACACAGGCAGAGCATTCTCATAGATGCAGAAAGCCAAAAAATCAAGTAGTGACACTGACCATGTAAGCAAACCATCAGAATCTTAAATCAGAGGTACAAACCAGGTCTGGAGAGGGCAAAACAGGCAGGTTTCCTCCTTGGGCATAAAATTAATTTATTTCAGAAAAAAAAAAGCCTTGGAAGAGTTTCTGACTTAAAGCACACATTCAGACTTAGTGGTTTTAGCTCGCACCCCTTTTTACAAATCCCAGCACATAATAAACATGTCTGCTAACTAGAACCAATGTCAATTCACACATAGATTTACACTCAAGGCCTTCAGTAAGGTGGACTTCTAGAGCATATCATGTAAACAATCAGCCAAAACAGCCTTGAATCAATTTTAGTTCCTAGTAATGGCTCTACAACTATTTAATCTAAGCAAATCTTTTAAGAAAAAAATTTATAGCATAGTTAGGTTCTCATAGTCACAAACTCAATCAGTATCACAGGAATGCAAGTTCTAAGGAGAAAAGTGTAGATGCAAAAGTTAAAGAGAACAGGATGCACATGATCATAAGCAAAAAGCAGGTGACAAACATCAAAGTTATCACTCAGTCCTGAATGGTATTGACTTGGATCATTACTGGTACACTCCCTAATCCTACTTCCTTACCAAACACCTAACTCAAACAACAACAACAACAACACAGACAATCAATCACACTAGGTCTAAAAATCATTTTAGAAGAAATAATGAAATACATGACTTAATCTTTACCAAAGACTAGCAGGATATTCTTTAGTTCCAGGTACACCCCCCCCCCCCTTCCCGGATATAAATAAGCTTTCCTAGTTCACCTGACGTCCTTGTGTGTCCCAGAACCATGAGAAGAAGGTTCAAAGAATAAGAAGAAGCCTCAGGTTCCTGAAAGAGAAGCAGGACAGGGTGAGGTCAGCATCTCCCCATTTCCTTTTCCTGAATCTCCTTTCAGTAAAAAGGGATGCTGGGTTCCACTGGTCACTACCTCCAGTTCATGCGCAGGCTCACCTTTTACTCTCCCAGGAACTTTCCCTTTCCTGAACTCGTCCCCATAATCCAGTGACAACCACCAAAATCCTTGGGATAGTTTAGAATAGCTTATCACTATCACAAGTCCACCATAATTAACTCATTAAGCCCTAGTTAACCCTTGAGGGTCTATTGGCTAAGTTACAAGCATGACCACTGAGACAGTCCCAACATAAATACTGAGAGGATAATGACACAAATTAATGTTCAAGCCAATCTTAATCCAAAACTCTTTCATATCACACAGCATCTCAAAAGCATATATGTCCTCCTTCAGGACTAATTCACACATAATAAAGCAAGACAAAATCAAATACAACTCATTTGAGCTTTACAAAATAATAAACATCATCATTAGCCTCCCTCTTGGCCATGACTACTATTTATTTTGACATTTAAACCACAACACCAAAGTAGTAACAACAGTTTCACAAGGGACCTGGACAAACTTGCACCAAAAATTTCCCATTATTACCCTTCTTCTTTTATCTCTTTAATTCTCAAGTCTTAAGTGATCAATCTTGGGAAAGATAACTTCTCTAATTATAGCACATACCTACTTTATGTTAACCTACCAACCTTTGAAGTTCCTTTCTAATTCATTTTCCGAATCTGGCATCTCTTTACTAAGTTAAACCAAGTATAGCTATTGTCACCACTTTAACAAACATGTTTCACTAGTTGGTTGGCCATTTTAGACAAAAATAAAGATCATCTTAAGGCTGTCCTAATTCCCCCTTTCATTAATAGTGTCAAAGACCTTTCAAATTACCCAAATGCACTCTCATTCAAATAATACCACTCAGAGACCAATTCAAACAGATCATAATAGTCATTATCTAAGCCAAATTGTCATAATCAGAAGCAATCAAACAAGCATGGGATTAATGAACCTTTAATCATAATTCAAGCCCAAAAATCATTGCTTAAACATCAAACTAAGCATATTACTAATACTATACTACATTTAACTACACATATAACACTCAACAATACCAATCTATCATTAAGGCAAAAACTTAAATAAAAGCAATAAAATAGTAAATTGTTACATTTTTTGAGTGCAACCGGAGCAAGAATGGACTTGAAGCCTATTTTGTGCTTCCAAAATCAAACTCAGCCACACAAAACACAAAACACATAAAAGAAATGAACTGTTAGAACTAGAAAAGACTCAAACGCTTTTAGTTAAAGTCTAATAACACTAATGAAGCCTAAATCTCGAGCAAAAACTCAAAGTTCAAGTCTCTTAAGGGTGTCCAACCTGTTTTAATGGTGAGGGATGGGGTTGTATTTATAAAACCCCAAAACTTGGCTCAAATCTTACAAAAATGATGTGGGACTTGTGGGTTTTCCACAAGTCTTCACTTGAATTCAAACGTATACGGTCCAGATTGAAAGGAAATTAAAAATCAATGGCTCATCTTTACCTCAAACTACTGTAAATCGATGATAAATAAAAGAAATTGCAAGGATTGTGCCTTAAGAGAGTGTTTGGACGGGTTTTGTGGAGAAGGCGTATGAAAAAAAAAACAAAGCCATTAATGCATCGTCCTCTTCTCTGATTTCCCACGTTCTACACTCTATCTACGATAGGACACGACGAGGAAAAGAGGGGGTGGGGCAGTGGTGGAAGCAGCGCTAGGGTTTTTCCCTAGCCGCCTCACCTCTTTTTTTTTTTTTTTGCGCAGAGACCCCTAGGGTCTGTGAAGTGGAAATGAGGGGAGGATATACGCATATCCCCCTTTAAACATTTCATGGGCCGGGTCTGGTACATTATGGACTGGGTTCGGTCCTATTTTTACAAAAATGAAGGGGCCTCATTTTGACATATATATATATACACACAATGTATATTTACATATACATAGTGTATATATATGTACGAAGGGCCAAAGATGCAGTCAAATAAATGGTCCTAGCTAAAAAATATCAATTATTAACCATGATATTTTAAGCATGATCAAATTAGGATGCAATTAATTTAAAACACGACTGTTAAAACCATTTTTGCAGATATGGCCTCAACTGGCTTTAAAACTAAAAGATTTTTTGCAATTATAACCTTTTATCTAGCTAGTTGCAAAAATATCCTTGACTAATCTTAATCTGATTAATTATATCAAATACAGCCTTATTTTGGTATTAATTAACCAATTAAAGCTAATTTGCACTAATGACCTCAATTGATTTGCTCATGGATTTGGTCGTCTCAATTAAAGCCACTAGGAGGCTAAAATTGCAAAATGACCCCTCTAATTAACCAAATTAATTACCAAAACAATTTATTAATTAAACAACTATGCAAACAGATAGGATCAAAGGTTGAGGGGTAAGTGGTCAATCGTTTTAATTACTCAAATTACCTTGGATAATAAATTATGTATTAATCTGATTTTTCCTTGATTGAATAATTAAGTAAATAATTATTCAAAATTGTTTTTTTTTGATAAATTCCAATAAAATATTCCATGAAGGCCATAAAATATCAATTAATTTTCACCTAATTTATGATGCCCTGAATATCTCTTTATCAATTTCAAGAGGTAAAATAATTTTATAAAAAATTATTTAGACCCTTTAAGATGCACAACCTATTTTATTTGTTATCCAAGGACTCTAAGTAATTAAAATAACTTACGAGAGGTCAAAAATTAGGCGTCAACAATACCCGTCATGTAGATCCATGGACTTCCTAGAAGCAAATTATAATTGACGGGTATTGTTGACGCCTAATTTTTGACCTCTCGTAAGTTATTTTAATTACTTAGAGTCCTTGGATAACAAATGGGAAGGAGAAGATGTGATGATCCACGGAGAAGCAAGCATTCACAATTACCCAGATAACTATGTACCCGTCATTGAAGTTGCACCTAAGGGAGCAGATTTCCGTGTCATAGAGTTAGTGGGAGAATCCCATAAGATAGATTCCCCGGAAGTTCCTATGCCGACAGTTTATAAAATGATTGCTTCTATTATGCTCCTAAATGGGTTTGAACCCGGGAAAGGTCTGTGAAAGAATCTGCATGGCATCACCAATCCAATTTCCATTCCCTAAGACAATTTTTGCTTTGGACTTGGTTACATCTCCGCAGAAGAAGACATACCTACCAAGAAAAGGCAAGAAATTGCGGATCTCTGCAAGCTCATTCCTGATCTGTACCAGCATTTCCCCATCGAATGCCTATGCCTGAAGATTCTGACACTGAAGAAGGATAGGGATGCTATTCCAAGGAAAAGATTGCTTCATTATTTTGGAGGAATGTGCTGAAGCACCCACCATTAGAAAGGCAGAACCAGGCGAGCAACTGTCCAACTGGACCTCGACCCTGCTACTGGCTCTTCGGTAGAGAAAGATGAATTTATTTATTTTTTAAAAAAAATAGGGAGAATCGGTTGAGGCCCGATTACTCACCCTTTAATCACTTATATACCTAGTAATGTTTTCAAAAACAGAAATGGCTTGACTTGGATCCAAGCCAGGACCACAGTTTGTACTTTCAATTAATTTAAATCAATGAAAGCCTCGGTTTATCAAAACTGTTTTATTTACTTATTTTTTGCATGCATGTTTTATACTAACATACTTTGCCTTCAATTAGCAGTAATAAAAATAATAAATCAACCCTAAATGTCATGACATGTTGCGAAATGAATGAGTCGGGCAGTATAGAGAAAGAAAAGTAAAAGGAATACGATGAAACCACAATGCTACCCGAGGGTCTCGTGGAAGAAGTAGAACAATTAGAGAATGAGCAGAGACCAAATATGGATGAAACAGAAGCCATAAATCTAGGTGACGAAGAGAATGTCAAAGAGACAAGGATAAGTGCACACCTAGAGATGCCTTTAAAAGAAGACTTGATAAATCTACTGAAGGAGTACGTGGATATCTTCGCATGGTCCTACGTCGACATGCCAGGTCTAACCACCAGCATAGTATCCCACAGGTTACCCATCAATACGGGTTTTACTCCAGTAAAACAGAAAACCCGACAATTCAAACCGAATCTTAGTGTCCGAATCAAAGATGAGGTGGAAAAACAAATTAAATCAGAAGTGGTAGAAGTGACTTCATACCCCACGTGGCTAGCCAACATAGTTCTGGTACCCAAAAAGGACGGCAAGATAAGAATCTATGTGGATTACCGAGATCTTAACAAAGCTAACCCAAAGGATAACTTTCCACTCCCGAACATCCACATACTCATAGATAACTGTGCCAAGCATGAACTGCAATCATTTGTGGATTGTTTTGCCGGCTACCACCAGATATTAATGAATAGAGAGGACGCCGAGAAAACAACCTTCATCACTCCATGGGGAGTGTACCATTACAGGGTAATGCCCTTCGGCCTCAAGAATGCCGAAACATACATGAGAGCGATAACTACCATTTTTCACGACATGATCCATAGAGAAATTGAAGTCTATGTGGATGATGTCATCATCAAGTCAAGGGAAAGTTCGGAGCATACCACACATCTAAGGAAGTTCTTCGATAGGCTCCGAAGGTTTAACTTTAAATTGAACCAGGCTAAATGTGTGTCCGGGTTACTGGCAGAAAATTTATTGGGGTTTGTAGTCAGCCAAAGGGTCATAGAGCTAGACCCACTAAAGATCAAAGTAATTCAATAGTTACCTCCTCCCAAAACCAAGAAAGAAGTCATGAGTTTTCTCGAAAGGTTAAATTACATTGGACGATTCATAGCTCAATCCACCATCATTGTGGAGCCCATCCTCAAGCTTTTGAAGAAACACGCTCCCACAAAATGGATAGAGGAGTGCCAAGAGGCATTCGATACTATTAAGAGATATCTGTCCAATCCACCAGTCTTGGTACCACCAAGGCCCGGGAACCTACTATTGCTATACTTATCGGTCACTGAATATGCCTTCGGTTGTGTGTTAGGAAAACACGATGAAGAAGGGAAAAAATGACATGTCATTTACTATCTGAGCAAAAAGTTCACGACCTGTGAGGCAAGATATACGCTAGTTGAGAAAACCTGTTGTGCTTTAACTTGGATAGCCCAGAAATTAAGGCATACCTGTCCTCGTACACCACTCACCTCATATCCAAGATGGATCCATTGAGATACATATTCCGCTAACCCATGCCCGTCAGAAAATTGGCCAAGTGGCAAATGTTGTTGAGTGAATTCGACATTGTATACATAGCCCAAAAAGCCATCAAAGGACAAACCTTGGCCGACCTACTAGCTGAAAGCCCAGTAGATGAAGAGCTCAAACCCCTCCGTACTTATTTCCCAGACGAAGAGGATTGGCCATAGAAAAAGAAGCAGTGGAACCATACACAGGCTGGAAATTATTCTTCGATGGAGCAGTCAACTACAAGGGTTCTGGAATAGGAGCAGTCTTAATATCAGAAAATGGGCAACATTACCCAATGGCCGCGAAGCTCCAATTTCGTTGTACCAACAACATGGCTGAATATGAGGTCTGTATTCTAGGTCTCAAGATGGCACTGGATATGGACATTAACGAATTGTTGGTCATTGGAGATTCTGACCTACTAATTCATCAAGTACAAGGTGAATGGGCCACCAAAAATGAAAAGATCTTGCCATACGTGAACTTGGCACAAAGACTGTGCAAGAAGTTCAGAAAGATTGAGTTCCAACATACTCCAAGAGCTCAGAACGAGTTTGCCGATGCACTGGCCATAATAGCGTCAATAATCCAACATCCTGAAAGCAGTCACATTGACCCGCTAAGGATAAGCTTGAAAGAAGACCATTCCCATTGTTGCTACGTGGAGGCTAAGCCATATGGCAAACCATGGTACAATGATATCAAGGTGTACTTGGAAAGACGAAAGTATCCCGAAGGCATTACAAATGGACAAAAGAACACCATCAGAAGAATGTCAAATGGTTTCTTTCTGAACAAGGAAGTATTATATAAACGGATGCCGGATCTAGGATTGCTACTCTGTGTAGATACCATTGAAGCCACCAGATTGCTGGAAGAAGTACATGCTGGGACATGTGGACCCCATATGAATGAATTCATACTAGCAAAGAAAATTCTCAGAGTCGGGTATCATTGGATGACTATGGAGAGTGACTATTACAAATGTGTTCAAAAATGCCATCAATGCCAGATCTATGGTGATTTAATCAGGGTACCACCAAGTGACCTTAATGCTATGAGTTCACCATAGCCCTTCGTTGCTTGGGGCATGGATGTCATTGGACCCATTGAACTAGCAGCTTCAAATGACCACCGATTCATTTTAGTCACTATTTATTACTTCACCAAATAGGTGGAAGCGACGTCTCACAAGTCAATAAGAAAGAAAGTGGTAGCTGACTTCGTGCGAAACAACCATCATATGCCGGTTCGGTATACCAGAGTCCATCATAACTGAAAATTGAGCAAATTTTAATTGCCATCTGGTGAATGATATTTGTGGGAAATTAAAGATCACTCATCGGAACTCAACAACCTACCGGCCACGAATGAACAGAGCCGTAGAAGCAGCCAACAAGAACATCAAGAGGATATTAAGGAAAGTGACTGATAATTACAAAGGTTGGCACGAGCAATTGCCTTATGCTTTTCTGGGATACCGTACTATAGCTAGAACTTCAACATGAGCAAATCCATACTTTCTAGTCTACGATACTGAAGCAATCATACCTGCCGAAGTTGAGATACCTTCCTCAAGAATCATTCAAGAAGCTGAGCTAGATAATGCCGAATGGGTCCGGGCTCAGTATGAGCAGTTGGCCTTAATCGACGAGAAAAGAATGGTTGCCATATGCCACAGTCAACTATACTGCCAAAGGATGGCAAGAGCCTTCAACAAACTAGTCAGGGTACTACTTTTCCAGATCGGGAAAATGGTGCTCAAGAGCACACCAAGAAGAATACAAAGGGAAGTTCGCTCCTAACGGGAAAGGTCCTTACATGGTCCGCAAATTACTCTTCGGAGGAGCAGTCATACTAACGGAAATAGATGGACAAGAGTGGCCGAAGCTGATCAACTCAGATGCAATTAAGCGCTACTATGCATGAAGACGAAGTTTCTCAGTTTGTAACAGTACACTTTGCTTGTAATCGTTATTCTATTTTCTTGTATTAATTATTTCCTTTTGCGAGTAATCGTTTGTAATAGATAGGAAAAACAAAACACTTTTTTCAGATGAACTACGCAATGACCTAACTTCCCCAAAGTGAGATACATAGTAAGTCCATTTGGGACCCGATCGCATATTAGTAAAACCAAAAATTCATTTACTTTTATTCTGAACTACGTTCGGCCTGATTCTTGCTACGACAGGATATGTAGGCGCTCTTTGAGCTCGGTTGCACCAAAAGAAAAAAATCAAGAAACCCCTAGGAAGCTCAGAGATGGAGATGCTGCAAGGAACATCAAGATTGCACTACGCCCGACTGGGGCAGGATTTTTGAGAAGATCTTAAAAATTCATGCCGACAGCACGTTACTAAGAGTCAGCCAACCCAGAGTTTCAAACTGGGGCAAATATTTTGAGAAATATCTCAAAATTTCTCGCATATCACCGTACTGCAAACTGGGGCAGAAATTTTGAGGGGCTTGATAAAGAAGATTCAACGAAAGTTCGTTGGTTAAACTGGGGCAGAATTTTTGAGAAAAGATCTCAAAAGCTCCGCATAAGAATGAGAAGACCCTGGCCTCTGAAAAAGGGATTCCCCTCGTTCGAAAACACATGTCATGACATTTAACCCTTATAAATCTAACATAGTGCATTTATTTTCTTATAAATAAGCATCAATACATTTTTCGCAAAGTGATTTTTTCATATAATAAAATTCATCTTCTGATGCCAATGTCGAAGGGCCCCATATCCAGAAAGACGAAGATACACGCCGGCAACACGGATCAACTTAAAATAGAAAAAAACTAACTTATTTCTGATGCAGGTCTTCAGGATGTCGGGAGGACGATCCCTTTTTTTAACTTTGTTTCATGTGCATGGATTGGTTAGCCAAAAGAAGTCCTACATAGCTGTAGAGATTAGAGCACGAGACAGATAAAAGATTTATAATGCCAAAAGGGCGAATATTTGGCCATGAGGGGTATAAAGGACGAAAAATGCCAAAAGGGCGAATATTTGGCCACGACGGCTATAAAAAGACAGAAAAACGCCAAAAGGGAGAATATTTGGCCACGAGGGCTATAAAAGGATGAAAACGCCATAAGGGTGAATACCCAGCCATGAGGGTTATGAAAGGATGAAAAATGCCACGAGGCCAAAATATCAAGCCACAAGGGCTACAAAATGACTGAAATTGCCACAAAGGCAAAGATTTAGCCAAAAGGGTCGCAATAAGAACAAACGGCACATCTGACTGCGAGGGTCACAGCACATAAAGAACGAAAGAAAGACAATCTAGCCGAAGGGGCCATATCTGTCGTTACATTTTCATGTTGCCATGAGGGCCATTGCACGTTTATCTTCCTGTTGCCGTGAGGGTCATTGGACGTTTGTCTTCCTGCTGCTGTGAGGGCCATTGCACGTTTATCTTCCTGCTATCGTGAGGGTCATTGCACGTTTATCTTCCTGCTGTCGTGAGGCCCATTGCACGTTTATCTTCCTGCTACCGTGAGGACCATAGCACGTTTATCTTTCTGTTTCCATGAGAGCCATTGCACATTTATCTTCCTGCTGTCGTGAGGGTCGTTGGAAGTTTATCTTACTGCTGCTGAGAGGGTCATTCATACGAACATGCTGAGAGGGCCATTTATTCGAACATGCCGAGAGGGCCATTCATACGAACATGTCAAGAGAGTCATTCATACTAACATGCCAAGAGGACCATTCATTCAAATTTCCAAAAAAGGTCATGCATACAAGCTACTAGATATAATCAAGATAACAAAGTGATGTAAAACCGGTCAGGAGACCGCAGTATTCACTCAAAAAGATAAAGCGGTGTAAAACCGGTCAAGAGACCGCAGTATTCGCTCAAAAAGACAAGAAGATTTAAATCTGGTCAGATGACCACAGTATTCATCACCAAAAATCAACGGTACTCAGTAGACGGAAGCAGATTTTTAGCTGCCAAACAAAGCAAGTTGATCAAATCAAATCCAGACAAATTGTGGAGCAATCGTAGAATCTTTTCTTATGCAGCCAGTCCAAATAGGGTGCCTATGAGAGTCAAGCTCTCCAGCCAGGGCTTGGAAGATCGCTCCCCCATTTAGCCACACAAGAACAATTATTTGCTTATGTGCTTATTGGTTTTCTTTTACTCCGCTACTGGTCGGACACACACTGGCACACACAAAGGCATTCTTGCGTAAGGGATATCTTTTTCCTCCAATCGAGTCAAACTACAAGTGACTTGATTCCCAAAAACAGGGATATGTAGGCAGACTCAATACTAGAGAGCCAGTCATGCTCCTACCAATCGCATCGGATATCCCAGTTTGATTGCCGTGAAATCTGGTAATTTTCTTTAATTTGCATTTAGAAGTCATAATCCAGTTGAACTACAAGTGGCCTGAATTCTTATGAAACCTAAGATATGTTGGAAACCCAGAAACCAAGGTCCGGCCACATATTTGAAAATCGCCTAAAAATGAGAGGAAGAATGAGTCAGGTCAGTCAAAAATTAGGGTTAGTCAAATTTCATTGCTCAGGGATGGCCTTTCAATCCCCGAACACCGAAGGGGAAGTTGTTGACACCTAATTTTTGACCTCCCGTAATTTATTTTAGTCACTCAGAGTCCTTGGATATCAAACAAAGTGAAATATGTATTTTTAGAAGCCAAAATGATTTCATAAAAGTTATTTAGATAATATTTTACCATTCTTATTTGGTAAAATGATTTCTATAATATTATAAGTCATTTGGAAATTAATTTACATATTTTTTATAATTATGGTACTTTTGCTAAATTTAACCACGCGAGAAAATAATTTACCACAATTATTCAATTAATTGTCTAAATTGTTAAAATGTCAATTTGCAAAGTATTTTACTCTGTATAATGCAAGGAATCTGGTTAATCGAATAAATTAACCATTTTTACCCCTCAATTCTTGTTTAATCAATGTATTCGAATTTTGTCATAATTAATTAAGTATCTAATTGTGATTAATTCTGAAAATTGCCCATTAAATGGCTATAATGAAAATAATCAATTAATAGCCCAATCATGGCCTAATTGAAAGTCAATTTCCATAATTGAGGTCATTATTACAAAATTAGCATTTTAAATTGTTGTTTAGTTTAAGTGTGACCTTACATGAGAAGGCCAAACTCATTAGTCTGACAAATCAAGGTCATTTTTGCAAAGTCACTTTAAAATGGTTAATTTGGACCAAATGAGGCTATAATTGAAATAACGTGGTGTTAAGACTTAGTCAATTAAAGGACATATTTGCAAAATTAACATTCGTTTGTTTAATAAATCTTTTTAAGCACGATTAAGAGTCTAACTAATTAGTGTTTGCCTAATTTTGGTTATTTATTAAAATAAGTGTCGAAACCCGGCGTACATACACATATATACACGGATATACATGTATATCACATGTATACATGTATATATATATTAAAGAGGGTCCTTTGTCTTCTATTTTGTAAATGGACCGAGTCCAGCCCAATGCAGGGCATGACCCGGCCTAGACCAAAAGATTAACAGGGGTAATACCCCCTTTTTTCCTTTTTATTTTCAAACCGAACAACCTTTATCTTTCTTTCCCCGCTTCCCTTTCCCAAACCCTAGCGGCCATGGCTCGCGATTTCTCTTTCCTCATCATCGTCTACAAATGGAGTAATGTTTCAGTTGTACATCGCTTTTTCAAAGTATAGCATGGCCGAATGGAGTAAACATTTATTGTTTTGACTCCTTATCACCTAATGCCACCTCCAAACATGGTATAAATCTGTGTATTTCACTATTTTTCTTTGTTTTTCTCTGAATTAACGGTCTACTTTGTTGAAACCTAAATGGTTTTTTTTTTGTATTGATTTGAAATCATGAAATTTGATTGGTTCTTATGCAAACCCCACGGATTAACTTTTGCTGGTCAAATCCTGGCCTTTGATGCTTTATTTGATATAATCCTAGCCCTACAATGTTGAATTGTGAGGAGGAAATCTCAAAAATAGGGATTTATACCACATCGTGAAACCTAGGGTTTGGGGTTTTAGGAATTTCTATATAAAGGACGCTAAACCTTTCATTTCTGAGATCTGGGCAATTGAAATCTTACTTGCATATAAAAAAGTTGAATACCTAGTGTTGCTAGCTTATTTGCCTGGGACCTTTTACTTTCAACTTAGTTCAAAATTTCAAAAGTTTGTTTTGCTGTTTTTGTATGGTTTCTGTGTGATTCTAAGCATTTAGAGGAACAACTAAGGTCTCTAAGTTCGAATTTTGCTATTTTTGTGTGGTTTTGGTGTGATTCTGAGCATTTGAGGGAACAACCAAGGTCTCCAAGTTCGAATCTCGATCAAAGGCTTCACAAAAAGGAGGTAATTCCCCCTTCTCTTTTAATTTTTCTGTATTTTTCTATTCCTTGGTTATTCTGTGTTAGTTTATTTTACTGCTTTTTCTTTTGTATGTTGTTTGTGTGATTTGTGAAGTTTAATATGGCTATATGTGTTAGATTAGTCCAGTTTGTTTAGGTATTTGAGTTACATTTTTGCTCAGTTTGGTTTTAGTGGAAATAAATAGGATTATGTGAGTTAGTTTCGCTGGCCACTAAGTATGTTAATCAGATAAATAATGCTCCTATTTTTAATAGCTAAACCTGCTTGATATGTTTAGATTAGTTTGGTTTAGTTCAATATAGTTAAAGTATGCTATGTATGTTAATCTTGGTTTTAATGGTATGATTAGCCCTAATCAAACTAGCCCTAATCAAACATGCCTCATGTACTAGCTTGATTCAGCCTGCTTATAATAAAAGTATGATTCTTATGTGTTAGTTTTGATACAGCAAAAAAAATGTTTATGTATTGTTTTAATCAAATTTGGATTAGTTAATCATGTTATGTGCTATTATAGCTTATCTTGACTTAGTTAAGCATAAACCTTTTTAATCTAACCTAGGTGGTCAAGTATGCCCCTTAGATTTATTTCAGTTTAGGTTTAATCATGTCAAACATGTACTGTGTTAGTTGATCATGTGTGTACTGCTGCCTTGTTAGGAGTTAGTTAAATGCTTATTAGATATTGTTGGCTTAAACATGTTTGTAATATTAAGTGTCAGCACGATTCCTGTCTATCATCTGCCTAAGTATGTTTGGTTTTGTTAGCCTAATGTCTCATGTTTGGTAGGTAACACTGTAGAAATGTTAAGTATGTGAAATCTTATCTGAGCCATGTTGTTGGTCCTATTAAGTCAAACCATGTCCAAATATGTTACCCCTACCCTATGGCAGCCTCTATTTGATCTGATGCTTTGAAATATCAGGCTTGGTTCTTGCTTAAGCTAAATCCCTGTGAAGAATAACCTGATTGATCCTTGCACCTTGTCTGAGATTCGGAGTCTCTTGCTTCATTAATAATGATACTTGTCTATTTCTTTGCATGACCTAAAACTGCTTGCATGTCACTCTTAATAAACTTTAAAGTTAAACTGCATATGAGTTTATTTTGGGTTTTGGCTGAACTAAAGCTGCATCTTTTAAGACTAAAACGACATGTCTAATGGTGACCAAGATCTTTTGCATGCTCCCCTCGGATAACTATGTTTATGATATGAGGCTTAAGCCACTAGGTTTATTGACTGGTTCCATATTAAACATCCCAAAATGTGCTTTAAGTATTGGAACCCAGTTTCAGTATCTTTAGATTTGTATTCATAATTTGTGAGGCTTATGATGATTGTTCAGAGTTCTTTGCTGGTAAGATGTGCTGAAAGAATGATATATGATCCTCTTGAACATGTTCATAAAGTGTCTTATGAATCATTCTTGTATAATGTATGTCTTTATTTGCAATAGCTATAACACTATCATCTATTACTTGGTTTAAAATGACTTTAAGGCCTGTTGTCCTGCCTTTCTATGCCCATGTCTGTAACTCTGCATACCTATTTCTCTCTATCTGTGTTTGATTAAGAACTGTTTGTGGAAAATGGGCTCAAGGGTAGTGTATAGTGAGTATGTGACCATGAATTTGAAAGACTAAGTTGTTAAGAGGCTGTCACTTGATGTTGAGTAATTATGGGTGTGACTCCCCTAGGGTCAGGAGTAAGAGTGATGAAGCTTTGAGTTTCTAGTCGAACTCAGCCTAGTCTCCTTTGCTCTAGACTGCTGGGGTACCCCATATGAACTTGCACCCCATGGGCCCTCTGAGTATTTAAAAGAGTAGAAATTTGTGTATAACATGCATACTATTGTTGTTTGCCTAGCATATTCCTCCCTTCCTTGATTCTGCTTGACGTTGCCTAGTTGAAACCTCCAACATTTAAAGTCCTATCATGTTTTCTTACCATTTGCTTTGTATGATTGCTTGTTCCTCAATGATGTATGAAAGAATATACCCAGATATACAAGGTATAACCAAATTCTATACATCTCACAAGTGTATAGAAGTTAGTATACTAAGTAGATATGATGTATACCACTCCAATAAACCTATCGGTATTAATTGATGTTGTACTAGTTTGCGATTTTTGGGCTAGTTTCTTTCATATTAACTGTTGGGCCTCCTCTTATATGCTAAGTATGATTCATAGTTGGCCCAGTTTTTTTATTTCTGTTAAATGGCACTATTTGGGCTTGGAATGCTTCTTTATTATTATTTGACTTGGGCTGACTATCTCCTCAAAGTGTTACGCTCTCAATTTTGTCATACATTTTCTTGTTTAGTATACTTGATTTGTTTAAGTATGAAATTAGATATGTGCCTTAGCTTAATTACATAAATCTTAGGCATTTACTAATCCTTATCCTTTCATGTTCCGTGTATTTCAATCCGGGCCACTCAGGCCCCTCTCCTTGCATTAAAACCTCGTTAGGCCTAAGACCCGACATCATTATTCTTGATCGAGTCCGTATGACAAAGAAAGGGAGGCTAATATATTGAAGGCCCAACCATTGGTGAAAATTGTCACTGTTGGGCTTGGGTAGGCCCACCAGTTCAAATCTCATTCCTTTCTCTCCTTCCCTTTTTTTTGTATATTATATGTGTCTATTGTATGTGTAAACAAACATGTAAAATATTGAAACCCTTGTGAGTGCTAGAATTTAGGGAATACTTTGGTATTATTAGGTAGTCGCCCGAACGATTTTCAAACTCGCCTAACTCTAATACATGCATGAAACGGGCCCTTAACATTTCACAAGTTTTCTTCAAGTCTAAAACTGGTTCAGTATCATTGTTAAGTCCAAATCATTTTCTAGGAATGGTGCTAAGTTATGATTTTGGTCCTTCTGCCCTTGATGAGATCTGGAAACAAAAAATGGATTAGTGAAAGAGGTAACTTTTGGGCCTCAAGCCTACTTCAGACCATTTTTTAATCAAATTGATATAATCATTTCTTTTGTCTTTTGGGACTTAATATTAAAATCAGACTAAAACGAGATGGACTTAAAGGTTATTTGGACTGAAAAGAACACTTTCAAGAACCGAATTTAAATTTTTGAGAAACAATTAAAAGGTTGAGGATTCAGAAATTTGCAAAACCAAAAAATGAGTTTTATTTGTCTAAATAAGAGAATTTTTTTCAGAAAAGAATCAAGGCTTTGTTTTGGGGCCAAAAGCCCCAACTTTATGGACTGAAAATGAGGAGAAATTCATATCGGCCAAGTTTGAGGAAGTTGGACTCTGGACAGAATTACGGATTGACTTAATATGGGCTTCAGATAAATAAATGGCACTTAAACAAAATTGCATTTACTTTTGTGTGTGTGTGTGTGTATATATAGGAGGATGCTCCATATTTTCTTATATAAAATAAAACCCGTAAGAACTAAACTCATCTTATTAGGACTAGAGTAGCAGCGACTCTATTTGTGAGAAATCCTGTGTGTCCTAGTCCGGCAATAAAGTGAGTTGAACACTTATGAGGATTTTCAAACCCAAAAACCCTTTTCTAAGGGAAATATTTGCCAAATTTTTCGTAAGTTTATGATAAAGAAATGAATGACAATTTTTTGCAGAAAGCTAAATACTTTTAAGCAAATAAAAACATTAATCACAAATTGCAGGTCATAGGTCAACTGTATTCTCCAGATCTTTAATACTAGAGTGCGTAAAACCTTCCCTAGGGGATCACCAGAACCCTGACCCCAAACTTTGGTACCAAAAGATTTATTTCTCACTTGAAAAATCTTTTACCCGATTTTCCTAGTTTTCCTTTAAATAAATTAGGTGGCGCCTCTAACAACTAAATATCCAATTTAGAGCACCAACAACCTCGTAGAAACTTTTATGCTTTAACCCGTGTAAAAGCGAACCGTAACAACACCCATTTTATTTCAAGTTAGCTTTCCTATCTCTAGCTTAAGCTATTACATGGGGTTTAAAGCTCAAAATCCTTGCTATCTACTATTTTCCTGACTTTTACTTTATTTCTCTAGGTAAAAAAAAAGTAACTAGGCACAATAATGTTGTACGCCATTAAATGACATTAAAGCTTGAAGAGTAAATAGAAAAACATCTTTAAGACAAAAATGAAGTTTGAATGCAAAAACCCAATCACATAACTAACACATTTGATTCCACAACCTTAGCTAATGTGATTAGCTACTCATTTTCATTAAATAAAAGGCAAAGATAAAGAAGGTATTCATGAAGCTTACAATGGTTTAATGTAGAAGATGACAAAAAGAGTGTAAGATTCCTCACTACCCAACAAGGTTTGCCTTTAATGCTAATGAATGACAAAAAGTAAAAGTAGAGAATATTCAATGTCCTACACGAAGCACTAGGTAAAAGTATTTATAGGGAAGGTCAAAAAGTAACCAAAATGACTTAAATGAGCAATTGCAGACAAGAGAATGCGGTCGCACATGGAGTATGCGACCACATTTTCCTAGCATTTTCTGCGTGGCCAAATTCTGAATACGCAACGTCGCATTCGCTCCGCTAGTTATCCTCTTCTCTCGAATTCACTGGTTGCCAAAAGGTGAGAGTATGCGACCGAATGATCGTATCTTAATGGTTTTGGCACCTTCAATAATCTGAGTTTGCGGTGGAACTTACGACTGCATATCGTAGACGCGGTGTCGCATTCCCTACTCATTTGATGCTCTTTCTGCACTTTTTATGCCATTTTGTTCACCTTAGGCCCTCGGACTTATACGACCTAAAAACGCACGAAAACACTATGAACACACGAACAAATATTTGAAAAGACTACTCAAAAGTATAAGTAGTAGATGTAAAAAGTCCTAAAATCCACGACTTATCAGAGGAAAAGATTAAATGAGTGGGGAAAGATAAAAAAAAGTAGGGGAATGGTGAAGGTGAAGGTACATTTTTTTTCTTCTCTTTCTTGGAAAGAGTGAAACTCACTCTCCATTGGGTTAATAATTCTTCTTTTATATTGTCCAGGAATAATAAAACTCTTGTGAAGAATGAGTGTATAATCAAAAATTGGAGTATAGTCTAGGGTTATTTATGTACTTTACCCATTTAAAATATAAGGGAGGTATAGTTGCAGTTTACTCAAATTTTAATTTCTCTAACTTATTTTTTTGATTTTACCAAAATTAGAAAAAAGACTAAAGGAACATATTGAGTAGACTTGAAAAAACTAATCCAAATTGTGCAAAATCTGCTGATGCAAGCTTCTCAAGATCTCTCAAGAACAATGCCATCGACATGCTGAAGAACCTGATCTAGACACAAGATATTGTCTATGTTCTTTAGGTTGTTGTAAGTCTTTGTTTACTTGTGCTTAAACTATAAACCTACTCTTCCCAAAAAGGAAGTTGTTTGTAGGTATTCTAAATTCTCAAGGTTGCTTTCACAAGCTCTTGAGTTGTCACGCCCCGAACCTGGGCCTGGACGTAACACGGCACCCGGTGCCTGACTGCATGTGACCGAGCGAACCAACTGGCTGACTGAATCAACATGTGATATCAAAACATGACTGAATATGGAAACAACTAAACACATGATGATATACTAAAGGTCTGGCTGAAATCATAATGCGGAAATACTTAGACAATCTGAAATATATCTGACTGTAGCCAACACGGCTAAACCAAAATGATTGAACAACTGCCAACAAGGCTAACATAATAAATGTCTGACTGTCTGAACTGTGTCTATGAAGCCTCTAAGAGTACTGAATAATAGAGCTGTCTATAAACTGAAATAACTGGATAGCTGACAACGCCCCGAAGGAATGTGGGGCTCACCAGTAGCTGATACGTGCACTCCTAATTAGCTGAGTCGTCAACCTGTGTATCGTTACCTGCATCGCGAGATGCAGGCCCCCAAACAATAAAAAGGGACATCAGTACATTTGAATTGTACTGGTATATAAAGCAACTGAAGCAATAAAATACTGGAACTGAAACTGAAACTGAAACTGAACTAAACAGGAAAGCAAGAAGCTGAAGTACTCCCTGTTCTGGATGAAGAATCACTTGTAAAACTGTAAATATAACTGTGTCCTGGGGCCCAAATAATGTGCACAAAAACTGTGGCCTCTGGCCCAAGCAATACATATGCATAAATTGTGGCCTAGGGCCCAAAAATACAGATACAGGTGTTCAACATTAAAAATTTACAAGACTGAGACTGGCTATAGCTGATAGCATGATAACTGTTTCTGATTATAGGCCTTATGCAAATAAATGGTTATACACTGACTGAGACTCATGTGATAACAATGCATAAGTCTATAAAGATTACGTGCTGAGTTCATGATGTTCAAAGTGACAACCATGAACGAATTCTGTAACTGCAACCCTAGAAGATAACAGTTTTATATCATATCATGAAACTAGGGCTAAACTATATTCTGAGTCAAATTGCGGACAAGTATGAAGAATGAGGCGTAGGGAGAATCATGAATATTCTCTAGCGTAGATAGTTAACCTCACATACCTTAATTCCATCCTTTGAGCGTAATACAATGTTCGTCAACCCTTTCAACTTTGATCTATATCAATACAAGTGAAAGGGATTCTATATTAGCAATAATATTCATGCTTTGGTCATCTAAGCATTTTATCAAACACTTAGTGAGCATGAAGCTCCACAGTCTCCATTAATGGTGATTTCTTCACCCAATTCTCATTCTATTACTCCTAGGTGATTCTACAATCTTAATTAGATGTAATTAACATCATTCTCCATCACCCATATGAATACAACAATCCCAAGTCAACAATCCAAAAACCTTAGCATAGTTCATATAATTCTCTTTATCAAACCCAGTTACTATTCTCCCAAGAACTTATCAACACTTTAATCATCATGAAACATCATAAAACTTACCTTAGTTATTGTAGGAATAAGCCTTGAGTTGAAATGCTTCACTTGAACAAAACCCTAGTTCCACCTTCCATGGAATTTCTTGACTTGAATGGATTTGATGTGTTTCTCACACTTAGTTTTGTGGATTGATGAAGTGGATCTTTAGTTTCACTTGGATTCTTGCATATGAAGTGTTTGGATGGCTTTAGAGAACCCTTGAGTCGTGTAGGAGAAATGGGAATGAAAAAAATGAGTTTGGGTCTCTTATTAATATCTTAAAATCTGACCCATCGGGCAATTCTACGCCCATTTTTACGGACCGTCAAAATGGTCCGTAAAACTACCCAGCAAAAATTGAGTTTCTGTGACCATTTTACGCTGGCTTGAGTCAATTTGACGGACCGTATAATTGTTTTACGGACCGTCAAAATGAACCGTAAAACTGCCCAGCAAAATATGGTTTTCTGTGACCATTTTACGCTGGCTTGAGTCAATTTGACGGACCGTATAATTGTTTTACGGACCGTCAAAATGAACCGTAAAACTGCCCAGCAAAATATGGTTTTCTGTGACCATTTTACGCTGGCTTGAGTCAATTTGACGGACCGTATAATTGTTTTACGAACCGTCAAAATGAACCGTAAAACTTCCCAGCAAAATATAATTCTCTATGACCATTTGACGGACCGTATAAATGTTTTACGGACCGTCAAAATGTTCTACGGACCGTCAAATGGTCCGTCAAAATTCTTCTGCTCGGACAGTCTGTCGTATAATGGGCATAACTCTTTGCACAGATGTCCGTTTGAGGCCTATAATATACCGTTGGAAAGATATTTCAAGGGGATACAACTTTCATCAAGGAAGTTTTCCCAAAATCCAAATTAATTGATGGTTTATGGTCGTTGGAAGTAAGACCTTCCATAAACTCACTTGCAAACATGCCCCGTAGAGTGGCTTCCAACTTTTCTTTGCCCAAAGACATTTCTTATGACTTAATTGGTTTTCAAAACACTTCCTATAACCCTCATATTGGTTCCATTATATTATCATCTTATGAGTCAAACTTTCGTCCGACGTTACGAGGTGTTACAATATCTCCCCCTTGGGATCATTCGTCCTCGAATGATAAACATTCGGGATTTTACAAACATTTCGCCAGAGTTTCCCCTGTAATAAGGTACTACCAACCTGTCACAACAACCCATAATATCATTGCCTCACAGGGCTACATCACAATAGCATTATAAATTGGCCACACACGACCAATAGCATGAAAATAAAGCTTACATACCTCAAAATCTTGGTGCTTCATCATAAATCTCTTCTGCAGGCTGAAACAAGTGCGGGTACCTGGATTTCATATCCTCCTCGGCTTCCCATGTAGCTTCCTCAACTTTCTGACTCCTCCACTGGACTTTCACTGAGGCTACTTCCTTAGTTCTCAACTTGCGAACTTGACGATCAAGAATGGCTACAGGGATCTCCTCATAGGTGAGGCTATCCTTAACTGTTATAGCATCAGCAAGAACAACCAACGAAGGGTCTCCCACACACTTCTTCAACATGGATACATGAAACACTGGATGAATAGCAGCTAACTCTTGTGGCAACTCAAGTTCATAAGCTACTAGACCGACCTTTCGTAAAATTCTGTAAGGTCCAATATATCTGGGACTGAGCTTCCCTTTCTTGCCAAATCGCATAACACCCTTCATAGGTGAGACTTTAAGGAACACCCAATCGTCAACTGAAAATTCTAAGTCCCTTCGTCTCACATCTGTATAAGACTTCTGGCGACTCTGAGCCGTTTTCAAACGCTCCTGTATTAACTTGACTTTCTCCATAGCCTGGTAAACCAAGTCTGGTCCTAACAACTCTGCTTCACCTACTTCGAACCAACCAATTGGTGATCTGCACCTTCGCCCATACAGAGCTTCAAACGGTGCCATTCCAATGCTAGCATGATAACTGTTATTATAGGAAAACTCGATTAGAGGTAAATGGTCATCCCAATTACCCTTGAAATACAGGACACATGCTCTCAACATATCCTCAAGGGTCTGAATAGTTCGCTCTGCCTGACCATCTGTTTGTGGATGGAAAGCTGTGCTGAGGTTCACCTTGGTACCCAATCCTTTCTGAAAGGATTTCCAGAAGTTCGCTGTAAACTGAGCACCACGATCTGAAATAATGGACACTGGTGTCCCATGCAATCTGACAATCTCGTTAACATATAGCTTGGCATAATCTTCTGCTGAATCTGTGGTCTTGACTGGCAAAAAGTGCGCTGACTTAGTAAGCCTGTCAACGATCACCCAAATAGAGTCATGTCTCCTAGCTGAACGAGGTAAACCTGACACAAAATCCATATTGATCATTTCCCATTTCCAGACAGGAATATCAATGTTCTGAGCTAAGCTACCAGGCCTATGGTGTTCGGCTTTCACTTGCTGACAATTCGGGCACTTAGCTACAAAATCTGCCACATTCTTCTTCATATCGTTCCACCAGTAAATCTCCTTAAGATCATGATACATCTTAGTGGAACCTGGGTGAATGGAATACCTGGAATTGTGAGCTTCTGACATGATTCTCTCTCTGAGCCCATCTACATCTGGAACACACAATCTACCTCGGTACCTTAAGGTACCATCATCTCCCCCTTGTTCGAAAGTCGTTGTCTTATGCTTGTGGATTCCCTCTTTTAGCTGCAACAAGTAGGGATCATTAAACTGTTTCTCCTTGACTTCCACGACTAAAGAGGAAAGAGCTCTATTCTGGACAACTACACCCCCATCCTCGGAGTCCAACAGTCGAACTCCAAGATTGGCCAAACGGTGTACTTCCTTTATCAAAACTCTCTTACCTACGTCCACGTGGGCTAAACTTCCCATGGAAAGCCGACTAAGAGCATCAGCTACAACATTCGCTTTCCCCGGATGATAGAGAATATCCACATCATAATCCTTAAGCAATTCGAGCCATCTCCTCTGCCTAAGATTCAACTCTCTTTGCTTGAAAATATATTGCAGGCTTTTATGATCGGTGAAAATATCCACATGCACTCCATATAAGTAGTGCCGCCATATCTTGAGTGCAAAAACCACAGCTGCTAACTCTAAGTCATGGGTTGGATAATTCTTCTCATGAGTCTTAAGCTGTCTGGACGCATAAGCAACACCCTTACCATGCTACATTAAAACACATCCGAGACCAACTCCCGAAGCATCGCAATAAACCACGAACCCTTCAGTTCCCTCCGGCAGCGTCAAAACTGGAGCAGAAGTTAATCTCTTCTTCAACTCTTCGAAACTCTGCTCACATACCTCTGACCATTGGAATTTGACTTTCTTCTGAGTCAGCTTAGTCAGCGGAGCTGAGATAGAGGAAAATCCCTCAACAAAACGCCTATAATAACCTGCCAGACCCAAGAAACTTCTGATGTTTGATGCTGAGGTGGGGCTAGGCCAATTCTTGACAGCATCAATTTTCTGAAGGTCCACCTTAACACCTTCACCTGATATTACATGGCCTAGAAAGGCCACTGATTTGAGCCAAAACTCGCACTTTGAGAATTTTGCATAAAGCTCACGATCCTTGAGAGTCTGCAACACTATTCTGAGATGCTCTGCATGATCTGTCTCACTACGGGAATACACCAATATGTCATCAATAAACACAATGACGAATAAATCAAGATAAGGCTTGAATACTCTGTTCATAAGATCCATGAAAGCTGCTGGTGCATTCGTCAACCCAAACGACATGACAAGAAATTCAAAATGACCATAACGGGTTCTGAAAGCGGTCTTCGGAATGTCAACTTCCTTAACCTTTAACTGATGGTAGCCTGATCTGAGGTCAATCTTGGAATAACACTGATCACCCTGAAGTTGATCAAATAGTTCGTCTATTCTGGGAAGAGGATACTTATTTTTAATGGTGACCTTGTTCAACTGGCGGTAGTCTATACACATAAGCAAGGATCCATCCTTCTTTCGGACAAACAAGACCGGTGCGCCCCAAGGTGAGACACTTGGCCTTATAAATCCCTTATCAAGAAGATCCTTCAACTGAACTTTTAACTCCTTTAACTCTGCTGGGGCCATCCTATGCGGTGGAATAGATATCGGCTTAGTGCCGGGAAGTAGGTCAATTCCAAAATCAATTTCCCTATCGGGAGGGACTCCGGGTAGGTCATCTGGAAAGACTTCTGGAAATTCACTGACAACTGGCACTGACTGAAGAGCTGGAGTCTGGGCATCTGCATCCCTGACTCGAACTAAGTGATAAATATACCCCTTGGAGATCATCTTTCTGGCTCTAAGGTAGGAAATAAATCTACCCCTAGGTGCTACTGAATTACCTTTCCATTCTATAAGTTCATCGGGAAAATCAAATGTCACAGTTTTGGTTCTACAACCCACAGAGGCATAACAGGACTCTAACCAATCCATACCCACAATCACGTCAAAATCTACCATCTCTAATTCTATTAAGTCTGCTATGGTGCTGCGATGGTAGATTAACACTAGACAACCTCTATAGATATGCCTAGCTATAACTGATTCCCCAACCGTGTGGATACTTCGAAAGGTTCTTGCAATTTTTCGGGTTCTATCCCAAATTTCTTAGCAATATACGGGGTTACATAAGATAGAGTGGATCCTGGGTCCATAAGAGCGAATACATCGAAGGTGAAGACTGTTAGCATACCTGTGACAATATCTCCACGAGCCTCTGTATCCTGGCGACCTGACAGTGCATACAGACGATTCTGACCACCGCCCGTATTACAGGGCTTTGCTGCTCCGCGCCCCTGCTGGGCTTGGAAATTTCGGGGAGCTGCTGAATTTGTGGACTGAGCTACATTATTGTTACCTCCAGTATTCCGTCTTGCGGACGGACAATCCCGCAGAAAATGACCCGGCTGACCACACCCAAAACAACCATCCATGCCCAAACGGCATACCCCTGAATGTTTCTTACCACAAGTGTTGCATTTAGGGTGTTGAAAACGACGGTTGGTCACGCTGGCCTGTGAATGTGAGCCTGTCGTTCCGAAGTTCCGGTCTTTCTGGTTAAACTTGGACCTTTGAAATGGAGCACTAGCTGTTGAGGGAGTAGGTCTTGATGACCTATTCTTAAAAAACTGACGGTTTCCATCACCTTGAGATCCCTCATGACTAAAATTACCAGCAGACTTAGCCCTCTTACTAAACTCTCTATCTTTTTGCTTCTGTAGGGCTTCTTCTTCCTTCATTCTTGTCTCGTTACCTTGCACGAATGCCAGTATCTTGGAAATAGTCATCTTGTCATTCTGAGCAGCTGTGTTGGCATCCCTGTGCAACTCGGGTTTAAGCCCAAGTACAAATCTCCAAACCACGGCTCTCATATCAGGAACCATGTGAGGAGCATGTCTGGACAATGACACGAACTTGAGGTAATAGTCCTGAACAGTCATGTCCTTTTGCCTTAGATTCTCAAACTCTATAGCTGTGGCTTCTCTAACCTCAATTGGCATGAAATGTTCAATACAAGCGTCTGCAAATTCGTCCCAAGTAGCAGAAGGTGCATCCTCCCCTCGGGACTGTTCCCATGTCTCATACCAAATATGGGCCACATCTTGCAGCTGGAAAGCCCCGAATTCTGATGCCTCTGTATCAGTAGCATGCATCACACGAAATATTTTCTGGAGTCCATCAATGAAATTCTGGGGGTCTTCCTCCTTCTTTAACCCTGTGAACACTGGCGGCTTCATCCGCATAAACTCCTGAGTCCTAGAACTGTTTGACCCACTACTAGCGCCTGAGCTAGGGGTCGTTTCCTGTCGCTGGGCCTGATTTTCCAAAATTTGAGTGAGTAGCTGAATAGCTCCTCTAACATCTGCATCAGAAGTATTGGGAGGCGTAGCAGCGGCATTAGCTGTGGCGGCTGCCTGGGCCTGAGTGCCCCCTTCTGTTGCTGCGTCAGCGGTAGCCCTCTGGCTAGTAGCCGTATTTTTCTTGTTGTACTTCCTTTTTGGAGCCATTTCTGAAATACGTAATTCGCACGAGTTAGAAGAATTCCTAAAAGCATTACTTTATCTGCACGAACTAGAGTATGAAAGAAGTGAAACAAATCCTGAATGTCTGGGTGGTCAACTGTTTATATGTGTGGGGCCCTCACACATATAAAAGAGACCCCACTGGACACGGCTTCATAGACTCCCTAAGACACTTAAACCTGGGGCTCTGATACCAAGCATTGTCACGCCCTGAACCTGGGCCTGGACGTAACACGGCACCCGGTGCCTGACTACATGTGATCGAGCGAACCAACTGGCTGACTGAATCAACATGTGATATCAAAACATGACTGAATATGGAAACAACTAAACACGTGATGATATACTAAAGGTCTGGCTGAAATCATAATGCGGAAATACTTAGACAATCTGAAATATATCTGACTGTAGCCAACACGGCTAAACCAAAATGATTGAACAACTGCCAACAAGGCTAACATAATAAATGTCTGACTGTCTGAACTGTGTCTATGAAGCCTCTAAGAGTACTGAATAATAGAGCTGTCTATAAACTGAAATAACTGGATAGCTGACAACGCCCCGAAGGAATGTGGGGCTCACCAGTAGCTGATACGTGCATTCCTAATTAGCTGAGTCGTCAACCTGTGTATCGTTACCTGCATCGCGAGATGCAGGCCCCCAAGCAATAAAAAGGGACATCAGTACATTTGAATTGTACTGGTATATAAAGCAACTGAAGCAATAAAATACTGGAACTGAAACTGAAACTGAAACTGAACTAAACAGGAAAGCAAGAAGCTGAAGTACTCCCTGTTCTGGATGAAGAATCACCTGTAAAACTGTAAATATAACTGTGGCCTGGGGCCCAAATAATGTGCACAAAAACCGTGGCCTCTGGCCCAAGCAATACGTATGCATAAACTGTGGCCTAGGGCCCAAAAATACAGATACATGTGTTCAACATTAAAAATTTACAAGACTGAGACTGGCTATAGCTGATAGCATGATAACTGTTTCTGATTATAGGACTTATGCAAATAAATGGCTATACACTGACTAAGACTCATGTGATAAAAATGCATAAGTCTATAAAGATTATGTGTTGAGTTCATGATGTTCAAAGTGACAACCATGAACGAATTCTGTAACTGCAACCCTAGAAGATAACAGTTTTATATCATATCATGAAACTAGGGCTAAACTATATTCTGAGTCAAATTGCGGACAAGTATGAAGAATGAGGCGTAGGGAGAATCATGAATATTCCCTAGCATAGATAGTTAACCTCACATACCTTAATTCCAGCCTTTGAGCGTAATACAATGTTCGTCAACCCTTTCAACTTTGATCTATATCAATACAAGTCAAAGGGATTCTATATTAGCAATAATATTCATGCTTTGGTCATCTAAGCATTTTATCAAACACTTAGTGGGCATGAAGCTCCACAGTCTCCATTAATGGTGATTTCTTCACCCAATTCCCATTCTATTACTCCTAGGTGATTCTACAATCTTAATTAGATGTAATTAACATCATTCTCCATCACCCATATGAATACAACAATCCCAAGTCAACAATCCAAAAACCCTAGCATAGTTCATATAATTCTCTTTATCAAACCCAGTTACTATTCTCCCAAGAACTTATCAACACTTTAATCATCATGAAACATCATAAAACTTACCTTAGTTATTGTAGGAATAAGCCTTGAGTTGAAATGCTTCACTTGAACAAAACCCTAGCTCCACCTTCCATGGAATTTCTTGACTTGAATGGATTTGATGTGTTTCTCACACTTAGTTTTGTGGATTGATGAAGTGGATCTTTAGTTTCACTTGGATTCTTGCATATGAAGTGTTTGGATGGCTTTAGATAACCCTTGAGTCGTGTAGGAGAAATGGGAATGAAAAAAATGAGTTTGGGTCTCTTATTAATATCTTAAAATCTGACCCATCGGGCAATTCTACGCCCATTTTTACGGACCGTCAAACTGTTTGACGGACCG
Organism: Lycium barbarum; assembly: GCF_019175385.1. Lineage (NCBI taxonomy): Eukaryota > Viridiplantae > Streptophyta > Magnoliopsida > Solanales > Solanaceae > Lycium > Lycium barbarum. The sequence continues at coordinate 41,613,618 of NC_083340.1, read as the reverse complement.
TCAAAATGGTCCGTAAGACTACCCAGCAAAAATTGAGTTTCTGTGACCATTTTACACTGGCTTGAGTCAATTTGACGGACCGTATAATTGTTTTACGGACCGTCAAAATGAACCGTAAAACTGCCAAGCAAAATATGGTTTTCTGTGACCATTTTACGCTGGCTTGAGTCAATTTGACGGACCGTATAATTGTTTTACGGACCGTCAAAATGAACCGTAAAACTGCCCAGCAAAATATGGTTTTCTGTGACCATTTTACGCTGGCTTGAGTCAATTTGACGGACCGTATAATTGTTTTACGAACCGTCAAAATGAACCGTAAAACTGCCCACCAAAATATGATTCTCTGTGACCATTTGACGGACCGTATAAATGTTTTACGGACCGTCAAAATGTTCTACGGACCGTCAAATGGTCCGTCAAAATTCTTCTGCTCGGACAGTCTGTCGTATAATGGGCATAACTCTTTGCACAGATGTCTATTTGAGGCCCATAATATACCGTTGGAAAGCTATTTCAAGGGGCTAAAACTTGCATCAAGGAAGTTTTCCCAAAATACAAATTAATTGAGGTATTATGGTCGTTGGAAGTAAGACCTTCCATAAACTCACTTGCAAACATGCCCCGTAGAGTGGCTTCCAACGTTTCTTTGCCCAAAGACATTTCTTATGACTTAATTGGTTTTCAAAACACTTCCTATAACCCTCATATTGGTTCCATTATATTATCATCTTATGAGTCAAACTTTCGTCCGACGTTACGAGGTGTTACATGAGTGGTACACTAGGCTAGAGTGAATCTAGCTGTATCAGTAGTCCTTGGATAGAGTTAGTCAAATAGAGGTGCTTGCAATAGGAGTATTGCAAGTGTGGAGGGACTATGAGAGTTAGTTTCGAGGTTGCATAAGCGTTATTGTAAGGGTGAGGTATTATGGGAGTTAATTCCTAACTTACGATAGAGTTATAACCTAAAGTTGCTCGTGTAGTGGAATTGAAATCCTATTGGTGTAGGTCGTGATTTTTAATCCCTTGAGCATGGAGTTTTTCACGGTAAGAACTGTGTCTTTTTTACTTACTGCATTGAATAAGGGAACTGGAACACAACTAGGTTCCTCATACACTATTTGTTGGATGCACAGCCAACAACAATTGGTATCAGAGCATATGCTTTCTAAAAGGTTAACACCTAGAAAGAATCTGTAAAATGGCTGCTCCACCCAATATGGAAAAAGGTCAATTGTTCATTAGGCCACCCAGATTTAACGGAAAATACTATCAGTGGTGGAAGACTAAAATGCACGACTTCATCATGGTTGAAGACTAGGAGTTATGGGATATCATCTGTGATGGCCCTATATTCCAGTACACATAGGTGAAGATGGTGTAAAAACCACTGCCAAAACAAGGACAGAATACAACGATGCTGACAGGATGAAGTGGAATAGGACATGATGAATACAATCGAGTCTTAGCGTGCTCCGAGATCTGGGAAGCTCTTCAAACTACCTATGAAGGAAGAACATAGGTGAATCGACATGCTCACCACAGAGTATGAAATGTTCAAAATGAAGCAGGTAGAATCTACTTATGATATACACACTAGATTCACCTCTATCATCATTGACCTTCATTATCTAGGAGAGGACATCACAACTACTAAACTGGTGAGAAAGCTGCTTGGTGTTTCGTCAGATTCTTGAGAAAGCAAGGTAAAGCTATTTCTAAAGCCCAAGACCTCACTAAGCCGACAGTCGATGAACTCATTCGAAACTTTAAAGATAAAGATGACCTTGAAGAAGGATGAAAAGAATGAAGTAAAAAGAGAAAAGACTCTTGCCCTCAGAGCAGCTAGAGAAGACTTAAGTGATGATGAATCTGAGCTGGCATATCTCACACGAAGATTTATTAAACCGATCAGAAGAAGTGGTGGAATCCCTAAGGCAGGAAGCTCTAGCAGAAACTCCAGAGGAAATGATTGTCTCTGCCATAGGTGTAGTAGACCTTGTCGCTTTGCTAAAGAGTGTTCTCTAAATATACAGGATAGTTATGACTTAACTGCAAGGAGAAACCAGCTTCCTGACAAAAGATTCAGAAGAAAGGAAGCTGCTAATGAAATAGTAAAGCAGGCACTTGCTACATTAAGGGACTCCTCCATTGAGTCTGATGATGAGGACGACAGAGAGGATACATCCATGGCGGTCATGGAAAATGAAGCCTCCAAGTATAAGTCTATCCTTACCCTCATGTCAAAGTTAGATTCAGACGATAGTAACAAGAGTGATGAAGTGGAAGAGCTAAATTTCTTGGAGGTAAAGAAAAACCATAAAGCCTACTCTCTAAATAAACTCATGTCACTGTCAAGTGTGTTAATTGATTCCTATCATGCCCTTATTGCTGCAAAGGATGCACTAACTCTTGAAATCAGTAATTCCGAACTTGAAAGAGATAATTTGTTGGTGTTGATTGGAGAGATGAGAGAGCAGGTTGATGAGATCAATCAGTTGAGTATTATCCTAGAAGGTCAAATAAAAGGGGATACATGAGCTTCTCTTAAAGGGAAGGGTGAATCTAGTAAAATTTACTTGGAGCTTAAAGATGAGATAAAAAAAGGCAAAACTAAGTCTCACTACTGAAGTCGAGTGGAGTAAGCAATTGAAGGATGACTTGAACAGAATTAAGCTTGATCTTGAAAAAACTCTCAAGTGGACCTGGTCCTCAGACGGAGTTACCTCCATGTGCAAGAGTAAAGGAAACGGTAGGGAAAGTATTGGTTACAAGAAGACACCTTACAATCCTCACAACAAGTATGTCTCCACCACTAAGAATTGGCTTTGTACTCATTGCGGGCAAGCACGTCACTACAAGGAGTCTTACAAAGAAAGAATTGAATCTTTTTAGAGGAACAGAGGCTTCATCAAAAGAAAAGCAAGTTTGGGCACAAAAGGAACTGGTTCTCAAAAGAAAAGGACCTCAGAAGAAGCAAGAGAATGTGCTGCATCTTTGGGCGAATAGGAACTTGATCCATCCCTTCTATAACTATAAGAGACCCAAGCTAGTTTTGGTTCTCAAATCCAAACACTAACATCATGTGTAGGATGAGGAGAGAAAAGAGGAAGGTGGATGTGATAGAAAAAGAGGGTATGCATACATAGGAGGTGAAGGAAAGCATATGAACAAAGTACAAAACTGCAACTCAGCACGGTCAAAACTATCTAGAGAACTGGTCTCTCTGTGACTCAAGCTAGTAGTTCTCTCAGTACCTTCATATGTTCTTAACTATTTAAGTGTCAAGTCGGTCAAGCGTCTTTTAATTCAAATTTCAAACCTTAAGTCTTCCAATCGACGCTTCACTTCTAACCCAATCTGTCTCGTCTCTCACACCTGTCCTAAAATGTCATATCGGACACCTTAAATGCATCTCTCTTATCCTTCTCTCTCTTCACTTAAAAAAATTGTCAAACCATTGAACTTCTCATTCTCTCTTTTATCCTATACAAGGCCGTCTGAACCAACTCTTATCTCATCACTCTTACTATGTACAAATATCTCAAAACCCTCCTTCAAGCCAAATCAAAATGAACTCCAATCGTCATCCTCAAAGCACTCAATCTCCTCTAACCAAAGTATATCTCTATCTGGTGTCTTCGAACTAAGAGGACCCTTGAATCTTGAGGAAAGATCGTCAGACTCTTCTTCGAAAGAATCGGACGAAACAAGTGGAGAGGTCAAAATAGGAAGAGGTAACATCAATAACTTTGAAGGACAACGGGTCAAAAATCTTATCAGGAAAGAAAGACTGTAGATGTTACACCCGTCTCTCACCTTGAGAAGAAAACTTGGTGTCCCATCTCTGCTAAAGAACCTGGTGCCTCAAAAGAAAACTCAGGAGAAGATGTTGACTCTGATGGTGATATCATACTCCGATCAATGCGTAATCAGATCTCTAGGAGTATGAAGGAAAACAAGAAAAGGAAATCAAAGGGAATGACAGGAAGAGAGGAGGCGAAAAAAGTGATACTCAATCTGCCTGACAAAATAAACGGAAGACAAGTACCATTGAGAGACGTGAAATTGAACTGAGAAAGGAACATCTCCAAATGCAGAAGATTCTCTTGGGATGATGATTGATGTAAACCTAGAAGAGGAGACTGGGATGAAAGAACTGTGGGAGATGGTGAAATTTCAAAACTGGACTTATCTTCTTACTCCACCAACTCTTTGTATGTATAAAGCTGAAGTAATGGAGCTGTATACAAATCTACTTAATCTTGATGACAGTGCTCTTGCCTTAACAGTGAATGTGACAGACTTTGTGTCGACTGAAGCAGTACTAGCCGAAATCTTGGGAGTACCAACCGAAGGGTTGAGGGATATGAATAGAAGGGCTTCCACCTCCTTCAAAAATGTGATTGTTAAGGAAGGCAGGTCAGTCCATCCAGGAAAACTCCTTAAACAAGATCTCAAGCCTACTTGTCAACTGGTTTTGGATTTTATGGACAAGTTGCTAATACCAAGAAGTGGAAGGGATAACGGTGTCACTTCAGAACATATGGTACTCATGGAAGCATTGTCAACTCTTGAACCGATCAATCTACCAGCAATCCTGATCAATCAGATGATCATTGCAGTGAGCACTAGGGAAAATAATCCTGGTCTTCCTTATGGCTTTTACCTGACAAAGGTCCTCGGGCATTTTAATGTGAGGACTGGCACAGCCACCTTGGGAACAGAAGAGAATGTGATCTCATGGCTACTCTAAAAGATTGTGAGTGTGAGCCTAAAAAAGCAGGCTCCACCATCTATGTTCTCACCAAAGCCCTGAAGGCAACACATGTAGATATTAAGCAGATGAAAGGTGAGAATGCACTTCTGAGGGATCAGTTGAAGATCAAAGTGGAATATTTCAGGAACCAAATGCTCCAAGATCAGGGTGCTTATATTGAGAAAATTGAAAATTTTCCTCAAGCCTTGGATCACCCCTAATAATCAGCTCCAAGCATTTTCCTTCAGTCTTTGTTCCCTTCTCTTGTCCTTCTTGGCTGATGTCTTCACCCCCATGTTCTCTACCTTTCTTGTCTGACTGGTACATTAGTAGTTTACTTTAACATATGCTTGTACTATTTGAACTACTTCCTATTCTTAGGCTTTTAAATTTTTTTATGCACTACTGCTTGCTTGCTCGTGCTGATTCTGCTTGTAATATTCTCTGCATATACCTGTTACTGGCTTCACTGTGGTTGCTTTTCTGATGAATACTGTGCATATGTAGTGAAAATTTGGCGATGGAATCACTGGGTTATGAGAAAGAAAGCAGTGGATGTGCTGGAAGACATGCTGTAGAAATGTGTGTGTTGCGTTGTTGCTAAAATATTGTAGGTGCCCTAAAATAACGGTCTGCTTCACAGGGGGAACAAGTGGGAAGCTGTTTCTCAGGGGAAACATCAGTCTATGAGTTTTTCATCATCAAAAAGGGGGAAATTGATAGTTCCAAGTGCATTCATGTTTTGATGATTGTTAAACTGTTTCAGAACAAGATAGAGACCTGATTTGTAATCTGCTCTCTGTGCACCTTGCTCAGTCAGTAAAGAACAACTGTAAAGCCGAGCCACTTGCTGCACACAAGTACAGCTGTGAGTTGGCCCATGCTTTAGGCCAAAATGAATGAGTGTTTCTATCCATCCCACATGCTCTCACTATATATACGACATGATGGCAACATATTGAGTAGACTTGAAAAACCTAATCCAAATTGTGCAAAATCTGCAGACGTAAGTTTCTCAAGATCTTTCAAGAACAAAGCCATCTACAAGGTGAAGAACCTGATCCAGACACAAGATATTGTTTATGTTCTTTGGGTTGTTGCAAGTCTTTGTTTACTTGTGATTAAACTGTAAATCCACTCTTCCCAAAAAGGAAGCTATTTGTAGGTATTCTAAATTCTCAAGGTTGCTTCCACAAGATCTTGAGTGGTACACTAGACTAGAGTGAGTATATGTGTATTAGTGGTCATTGGTTAGAGTTAGTCAAGTAGAGGTGCTTGCAATCGGAGTATTGCAAGTGTGGAGGAACTATAAGAGTTAGTTCGTAGGTTGCATGAGCGTTATTGTAAGGGTGAGAGATTATGGGAGTTAATTCCTAACTTACGATAGAGTTGTAACCTGAAATTGCTCGTGTAGGGGAATTAAAATCCTACTGGTGTAAGTTGTGATTTTTAATCCTTTGAGCAACAAGTTTTCCACGGTAAAAATTGTTCCTTCATTACTTACTATATTGAATAAGGGAACTGGTACACAATCAGGTTCCTCATACATTATTTGGTGGCCACACAGCCAACAACAATTCCTAATTTGGAAATACATGCATTGCACAACAAACTTGTCCCGAAAAGTCGAGTCCACAGTTCAACTAATCAGACGACTTATTACCTCCTATCCTTATTTAAAGTGGAACTAATACCACCCTATGAGGTAAAACACCAGGCTCAAGTGTGGAAGTGTTCCAAAACGCGCACGCCATGTCAGCTTCATATCATACCAATAACTGAAATACAATAAATTTATATTTTATTTATTTATTCACTATTTCTCTCTTTTGTCTTCATTTATATGTTTTTTCTTTTATTTTTTTCTCTAACCACTAATCAGCCACCACCGTAAGACCAAATAAATTCGACAACTCTGATTCTGTCGGAGAATAAAGTGGCACAGGAACCTCTACCGGAAAGCCTCGCCGGACCACAACTGAAAAATGAACAAATGCCTTGAAAGAGACCCGAACAAAGATCGTTAAAGCTCAGTTGAAAGTATCAGTGATTTTGAAACTTTCCCTATTTTTGTCCGATTAAAGGTGTTACTAGCGAAGAAGACTAGCAAAAATCCCATCGTTGTTTTGGTTGATTTTTGCACCAGAGCAGGATGATTTTATGGCTCATTTTTGGTGAAGGGTGGTAATTTCATGTAGGGCTATCGGTGGAAAAACTTAGAATACAGTCAGCTGGGTAACAGACGATTACGCTTTGCTTGCGCTACGACAGAAAACACGGGTTGTTTGGTTGTTTATTTGTGGTGGGCTAGTGGTTGAGGTGGAAGAGGTGGAGAAAGTGAACTCGAGCTAGATCCTTCCCCTATTTTGTGCCTATCTACGAATGGAAAAAATCAAGAACAAAAATGCTCCCCATCCACCTCTCTCGTTCTCTATCCCATTTGTCACTCGCTTCATTCTCGAATATATCCCATTTATTTTGTTAGTATTTTTTGGAAATTACAGTGAAGAAATTAATTAATGTGATGAGAAAAAAGAAGAAAAAGAAATAAGAGGAGGTGGGTGAAAATGAAGAAGAAAGAGGGTGAAATAAAGAAGAAAAGTGTGTATTTTGGGTGTGGGAGGGGGTGGGGGTTGCAACTCACAGTGATAAGAAAAATGGAGGAGAAGAGAATTGGGAAGGGGGCGTGAAGAAGAAGAAGAAGAAGAAGAAGAAGAAGAAGAAGAAGAAGAAGAAGAAGAAGAAGAAGGGGTCGGGGTTTGAGCAAAAATAAGTTTCTTTAATTTAAAAAGATTAATTTTTTGGCAATTTACTCTACTCGCTACTATTTATATTATAATTATTTTTTTTTGCCACATTAGCTATTTGGGTGTTAGTAGTTCACCCGATTAGTTGGAGTACGAACTCGATTTTTCAGGACAAGTTTAGGGTGCAATCCATATCTGTTCCCTCCTAGTTTCAGAAAACATAAGCAATGTCAATTGTTAACATTCTAAACTTTTATTCATGCTGAAGTGAAAAGATCATTGTTTGACAACATAAAATTCCTACTTTAAAAAGAAAAAGAAGAATAATTTGTATTGTTCTTCCAATGATTTTTTAAATAACAATTACTCTCATTCTAGTACTAGATAAAAAACATAGTGTGATGAAACAATGAAGAAATAATTTATTTATTTTCCCTATGATTCTTAAACTAAAAGTGTAGTAGAATTTAGTTTTATTTTCTTAACACGAAAGGTAGTATCGATATCAGTGGTGTCTTCTCGTAATAATAGTTGTAATTTGATGGTAAGACAATACATTTATATTCCCTGCTTAATATAACAAAAGTTGTTTTCAGGGGTTTATATTTTTCCTCTTTCATTTACCTTTTATTTTTTTAATCTTTGTTATTTTCCTTGAAAACTAATTTCAAAATATTTTGAAATGTTTAGCAGATTGTTATATCAATTACAATATGAATTTCTATCAAAGGTGTGTCACTTTTTCATTTTATTTTGTTGCAAGACTAGTACAGTGTACCGACCCGTTTGGTCGTTATAGTCCTTCCGGTATTTTTGTACTTTCTCGAGCATTGATTAGCTCACTTTTTACCCGAGGGGATCATTGATACGCTTCTCGAGGTGTCTAGATCATATTCGGGCAACTTTTTGGTGAAATCGGGTTTAAACTGAAAAATAGTTGACCCACAGTTGACTTTTGGGTAAACGGATCTTTTTCAAAAAAATTTCCATTCCGAGAGGTCTAGATGGTCGTTTATGACTTGTGTGTATACCTAGTTCGGTTCCCAATGCACTCGAATGCATTTTGGGACTTGGGTTGGGAAAATAAAAATGAGGTATCGGGGGTTGACTCAGTCAACGAGACCTCCGTTGGTAATTCTGAGGCTATGAGCGCGTTCGTAGAGCATTTTTGTGTGGGTCTGTGTATGTGATTTGTGAATAGATGGCCTCGGGAATGGTTCGAGATTACGTTGGAAACTTAGAAAAATCTGTTGGATTCTGTACCTGGTGCCCACATTGCGACATCAGTGTCGTCCTAGCGGCATCACTGTGGCAGCGTGTTGGCTGGTGGGGCACCCATGTGTATCTGGCCCAGACCGCTGGGGCGGCCTGCGGGCGCTATTGCGGCCCCGTTACCGTCGTGGCGGTAACGGGCCTGTTATTTCATTAAGTGTGTTTAAAATAAGCCCTTAAAGTATCATTCATTACCATTTCGAAACTCCAGCTTTAGGGACTGTTCTTGGAGATATTTGGAGAAAACTCTTGGAGGTAAATCTTGCTAATCTCTTGACTAGTCCATTAATCCTAATCATCATAGAGCCCCCTTTTCCTTTAATAATCCCTTAGTAATAGAAGATAAAAGAGGGTTTTGATGAAATTTTTCTCCAGGATTATTAATGACGAAATTGATGGGATTTATGCTAGATTTTGATAAATCTAAGTTTGTTAATCATATATCTTCCATTATTAGAGTTGAATTCTAGAATCAAAGAGTTAGGGTTTATACCCAATTTTGGGGGTTTTGCTTGGAATTAGAAATTAGGCCTATCTTTGAGTTAAATCAAAAATTAGTAGTTGGGTAATGATCACCTAGTGCTTAATTTGATATTTTGCTTTCAAATTTCCCGTTTTGCCCTAGTGGGCCCCGTTTCCCCAATTTTTAGGATTGGTTTTGAGCTAAATTGAATATTAGCAATAGTAGTATCATTCTTCATGATTTCTAATCTAGATTTCGATTATGCTTAGACTACTTTGGTTTTTAGGCTCAGCGGAAAGGCAAGGCAAAGAAGTGAGTTGTTGGAGTTGCAGTTCGGCCATCCAGGTAGGTTATGGCTTACCCTTAGTGAGACTTCGCATAGCGAAGAATATATTTAGATTATATCGTCGGAGAAAGCAAGTGAACCTTCGGGTATGAAGTTGGGATGGATATTGTCTTAGGTTGAGCCCTGTTGTGTGTTTGGGACTAGCCATCCCATTGTGCTGTGATTGATTGTTCTATTGTGTTGGCTTGATGCCACGTGTTGTTAGTAGTTATTGGCATATGTTGTTCTAACTTGATCATGAAATTGTTGATGTACCCATTGTTGGTACTTGTGATTCAGATGTATTGTTGGCGTACCCATTGTTGGTACTTGTGATTCGGATATATTGTTGGCGTACCCATTGCTAGCACTTGTGATATTGAGCATGACTATTGATGATGATACATGCATTGCACGCACTCTCATTCTTCATGATATACTATTGAGATACTGATGATACTTGATGAAACACTTTGATGAGCTGCGCTCGGTTTTACTTGATTGACGTGAGAGTTCGATATCCGATGTTAGTCCTGCAATCGTGGATTGAATGAGTGTATGGACTCCGTGGGTCCCCCGGGGTGGTGCCGGTGAGAACCCCCCGTGGGCAAAGATTCTGGGTCCCGTCTGTCTATTGGCCAAAGATCCGGGATGGGTGGCACTTAGACTTTGTGAGTCACCTTGGGTTGTGCTATCGAGATATCGATATTTTCGTCCGGCTTACATGTATACACAGCATTTTCATGGCATTTCGTTGCACCCATATATTATTGCATGGCATTGCATCACGATTGTTTCAGAGATGATTTGATGTTGTACTTGTGATGTTGGATTCGGACTTGATATATTGAGATTTGGCACACTTGGGATTAGATGTTCTACTTAGGCATTGACGCATACTTGGCTTCTATTATGTTTGATTTATACTTGTTGGTTTAATTGCCTATCTTGCTTTATTATCTTAATTGTGTTAGCTATGCTTGGTCGGCTGATGATGCCTACCAGTATTGTTGTTTTGTACTGACCTGCACTTACTGCATTCCTTTATGAATGCAGAGTATCAGGTTGGGTCTACTTCCATCCCATGTGGCTAATTGTCGTCTTCAGCATTAGCACCGAGTCTTCTGGGTGAGTACGGCCGTTCGCTGCCTTAAAGACTTCTCTATTTTATTATGTCTTATTCTTATTCAGAGACATAGACATTTTTATGTAGTTATTACTCCAGACTTGTATTATTCCTTTTATATGCTCTTGTATGACTTAGACTAGAACCTGAGGGTATTATTATTGTTCCGCACTATCTTTACCCTATATATATCTATCCTGAGACTTACATATCTATTCTTTTTCGCTTGACCGATTATGTATTTGTGACTTTATTTATTGTTGGGTAGAGGGTTCGCTTACCGAGGTGGAAAGGTAAGTGCCCGCACGACTTAGGGAAAATAGGTCGTGACAAGTTGGCATCAGAGCCCTAGGTTACTCGATTTATAATAAAAGAGCGTGTCTAGTAAGGTCTCGTGGATCGGTACGATGAGCTCTGTACTTATCTGCGAGAGGCTATAGGACATTTAGAAAATCTCACCTTGTTTCATTCATTCGTGCTAATTTATTTCAATTGGTATCTGACTCTTATCACTTCTCTCACAGATGGTGAGGACTCAAGCTCAGGTGCCAGAGCCAGCAACTATGGCTGGCACCCGAGGGTGACCGACAGCCAGAGAGCACGGCAGTAAGAAAGGCTGCAGGGCTCCTGTGGTGGGATAGCGGCGAGAGAGGTCACCGTCTCCCGAGCTCGAGTATCAACCGGATTGAGGCCAAACTGCAGAGGATGGTGTGGCCCCAGCACGGACGCAACTTGAGGTTACTTCGGATCAGGCCATGCATGATACTATGGCCAGAGTTTTACTTCATCTTGATGCCCAGCAGGCGGCGGCCGGTGTTACTACTCTCGGCGGGGGTTCACAGACTAGAGTTGGGGCGTAGACCCTTGAGCAGGGACCTACACGGGTAGCACACTCTGCTGCAGCTATGGCTCCTCACATTGATGCAATAGCCACTCCTGGTGATGATGTTAGGCCCATAGAGGGTGCTGTTATGACCGCGCTGGATCAGGACCTTGTTGGGAGATTCAAGAAGTGAAAGCCGTTGAGGTTTTTTGGTACTTCGTCTGAGGATGCTTATGAGTCTATTCTAGATATGCATGAGTTGTTGCACCGGATGGGGATCATGGAGACCCGCGGGGTTGATTATGTGTCCTACCAGTTTCGCGGCAATGCAAAGACGTGGTGGAGGTATTTCATGGCTTGCTGGCCTGAGGGTTCCCCTCTCTTGACTTGGACTCAGTTTTATCGGGCCTTCCTTGATAAGTATGTGCCTTGGTCCTTGAGATTGGCGCATAGGGAGGAGTTTTTACATCTTGAGGAGAGAGGCATGTCTTTAGAGTCTTATGTAACCCGTTTTCTATATCTGGCCCGCTATTCTACTCCTTTGTATACTGAGGCCGATAGGATCAGGCGTTTTGTTGGGGGACTAGTGGGCTCTCTACACATTCCTTGTCTTCAGATGGAGTCTATAGAGGATTCTTTCCAGTCCATTATCGAGCATGCTTCTATGGTTGAGGACGCTAAGGCCTGTGCTTTTGGTGGTAGTGACAAGAGACCACGTCAGACTGTGAGTTATCGTGGTTCTAGTTCTAAGGGCGTCGGTCAGTTTTCGAGGCCGCGTCAGCCATATTCCAGCCGTCCTGTGCATTCAGCGTTACAGGCTTCCCCTAGTGAGCCACCTAGGTAGAGAGCTACTGATAGTTCGTTCTCTAGACCAATGGACTGGGCTGCTTCATCTGGGTCTTCAGTTTCAATGTATCAGCATTCGTCTCCTATTACCTGTTTTTCTTATAGAGAGGTTGGGCGTGTTACTAAGAGATGTCCTCAACCCAGGCAGGATTATTAGTTGCTGAGGACTCCGACATCATCTGGTGGTCGAGGTGGGGCTTCTCAGAGGGACAGCGCTCAGTCAGGCCGCGGTGCTTCTTATGGTTCTAGAGGTGGTTCCCAGCCAGCTAGAGGTGGTTCTCAGAGTATGAGAGGGGGATCTCAGGGCAGGTGTGGTGGAGCCCATTGCTACTCGTTTCCTGGTAGGCCCGAGGCAGAGACCTTAGATGTTATGATATCAGGTACCATTTTTGTCCGTTATAGAGCAGCATCTGTGTTATTTGATCCTAGATCCACCTATTCGTATGTATCTGCATTTCATGTCGTTGATTGGGATTTGCCTTATGATAACATAGATATACCCGTTCATGTATCTACTCCGGTCGGAGATTCTGTGATTGTTGATCGAGTCTACCGGTCTTGTTTGGTTACTTTTTCGGGGTATGACACTTAGGTAGATTTGATGATTCTCGATATGGTGGACTTTGATATTATATTAGGGATGTCCTGGCTTTCTCCTTATCACGCGATCTTAGACTGTCACGCCAAGACAACCACCTTAGCCATGCCAGGCATCCCTAGGCTTGAGTGGAGGGATACTCCTAGTCCCGCTCCGAAGAAGATCATTTCCTTTCTTCGGGCAAAGAAGTTAGTAAGTAAAAAGTGTCTAGATTATTTTGCTCATGTTCATGATACGACAGTTGCATCTCCACCCCTTGAGTCTATTCCTAGAGTGAGCGAGTTCGCGGAGGTATTCCCGTCGGATCTGCCGGGTATGCCACCCGATCGCAACATTGATTTCTGTATTGACTTGGATCCGGGCACTCGTCCTATTTTTATTCTGCCATATCGTATGGCACCTCTTGAGTTAAGAGAGCTTAAGGAGCAGTTACAAGATTTGTTAAGCAAGGGGTTCATTAGACCGAGCGTCTCCCTTTGGGGTTCTCCTGTGTTATTCATGAAGAAGAAATATGGGACTATGATGATGTCTATTGATTATCGCTAGCTGAACAAGGTCACTATTCGGAACAAGTGCCATATACCTCGTATTGATGATCTGTTTGACCAGCTTCAGGGTGCTTCGGTGTTTTCAAAGATTGATTTGCGTTCCGGCTATCACCAGTTGAAGATTAGGGCGGAGGATATTCCGAAGACAGCATTTCGGACGAGATATGGCCACTATGAGTCTCTAGTGATGTCTTTTGGGCTTACCAATGCCCCAGCTGCATTTATTACTTTGATGAATAGCATCTTTAGGCCATTCCTTGATTCCTTCATGATTGTATTTCATTGATGATATCTTGGTGTATTCCAAGAGTAGAAAGGAGCATGAGATCCATCTTCGTTCTGTTATTGGGTTGTTGAAGAAACATAGCTTGTTTTCTAAGTTTTCTAAGTATGAGCACCAGCGACCCAGTGGGGTACTTTAGAAGATGCCCAATCCCAAGTGGAAGTGGGAGAGGATTACTATGGATTTTGTCACGGGTCTCCTGAAGACCTTGGGCAAGTTTGACTCTATTTGGGTGATAGTTGATCGATTGATTAAGTCCGCTCACTCTGTTCCAGTTCAGGTTTCCTATACTGCAGAGAAGTTAGCCAAGATGTATATTCGGGATATCGTGAGGTTGCATGGGGTTCCTATTTCTATTGTATCTGATCGATGTACTATTTTAGCTTCCCCATTCTAGAGGGTGTTTCATGAGGAGTTGGGTACCCGATTGGATCTTAGTACAGCTTTTCATGCCCAGACTGATGGCCAATCCGAGCGGACCATTCAGGTGCTCGAGGACATGTTGAGAGCGTGTGTTATTGATTTTGGTGGCCATTGGGATCAGCACTTGCCGTTGGTATATTTTGCATATAATAACAGTTATCATTGAGTATTGGCACGGCACCTTTTGAAGCTTTATATGGTAGGAGATGTAGATCTCTGGTGGGGTTGGTTTGATGGATTCGAGGCTCGACCTTGGAGTACAGATCTGTTAAGAGAGTCCCTTGATAGAGTGAGAGTTATTCAGGACAAGTTTTTGGCAGCTCAGAGTCGGCAAAAGATGTATGCAAACCGGAAAGTCCGGGATTTGGAGTTTGCTATTGGTGACCAGGTTCTATTGAAGGTTTCACCCATGAAGAGTGTTATGAGGTTTGGCAAGAGGGGCAAGTTGAGCCCCAGGTATATTGGTCCATTTGAGGTTGTTGACTGTATGGGTGATGTTGCTTAAGAGTTGGCATTGCCGCCAGGCTTGGCGGGAGTTCATTCGATTTTTCATGTTTCGATGCTGATGAAGTGCCACGCCGATGGTACCTACATTATTCATTGGGATTCTATATTGCTTGATGAGAATTTGACTTATGAGGAGGAGCCTATTGCTATCTTGGATAGGCAAGTTCAAAAGTTGAGGTCGAAAGAGATTGCTTCTGTGAAGGTGTAATGGAAGCACTGTCCCGTTGAGGAGGCTACTTAGGAGACAGAGTCCGACATGTGTAGCCGATATTCTCAGTTGTTTGTTGATTCAGGTACTTCGTGCTTCTTTTCTTTTCTTCTCTCGAGGACAAGCGACGGTTTAATTGGTATCTGATATATCGACCCGTTTAGTCGTTATAATCCTTCTGCATTTTTTGCCCTTTTCCGAGCATTGATTAGCTCACTTTTAACCCGAGGGGACAGTTGATATGTTTCTCGAGGTGTTTAGATAGGATTCGGGCAACTTTTTGGTGAAATTAGGCTTAGAGTGATAAAATAGTTGACCTAAAGTTGACTTTTGGGTAAACAGATCTTTTTTGAAAATTCATCGATTTTTGAGAGGTCCAGATGGTTGTCTATGACCTTTGTGTATACATGATTCGGTTCCCAATGCACTCGGATGCATTTTGGGACTTGGGTTGGGAAAATGGAAATGAGGTATCGGGGGTTGACTCGATCAACGAGACCTTCGTTGGGAATTTTGAGGCCATATGCGCGTTTGTAACGTATTTTTGTGTAGGTCTATGTATGTGGTTTGTGAGCAGATGGCCTCGGGCATAGTTCGGGATTATGTTGGAGACTTAGAAAAATCTGGTAGATTTTGGTACTTGGTGCTCGCATTAGGGCACTAGTGCCGTTGTTGACACCTGATTTTCAACCTCCCGTGATTTATTTTATTTACTCAGGTTCCTTGGATAATAAATAAGATAATTTTTCACACTCGCAAAAATTCTGAATAATTTTAAAAAACCAGTATGTGCAAGTTCTTTCCCTTTTCAGAAACCATGGTTATGAAGTGTCTGTTTATTGGAAAAAACTAAATCTGTATGGGGAATGCTTACTCCCTTCAGAAACCAAATATAGGATGTCTGTTTTTCTCAAGACTGTTGGGTTGATTGACCTATTCTTTTCAAAGCTAAGTTGTAGAGTGTTCATTTTCCTCAAAACTGTTTATATTGGATTGTTTGATCTCTTTCAAAAAAACCAAGTATGCCAAGTTGTTTGGTCCCTTTTGGAATTTAACTTGTCACTAATTGTTTCTTTTAGAAGCCAAAAGTGTGTGTTTGTCTATTCTTTCCTAAAAAAGAAAAACTGGTTTGAGGGGAGTGTGCTCTATCTTTCCCAGGTTACATGTGAAGATTGTTCCTTTTAACTCTCTGTGGTTGTGTGCCCCCTTCTCCTTTTCTTCTCTTCTTCTAAACTGATTTTGCCAATAGTTAACTGGGATACCCTGATTTGTTCAAATCTATGTACACTTGACTAGGCTATCCTGTTTACTCTGTTGTTTCCAAAATTGAATCCATCAAGAGCCTTTTCTCATAAAAAAAAATCTTACTCACTTTGTCAAACTTGTGGACTTGATGGCTTAAATATGTTGCTTATTGTTTAGCTGTATATCTCCTAATTATGTGAATTGTAATACTTCTAATTATGTGTTGAACTAGTGTGTCACTCATTTCACCCTAAGTAATGTCTAAGCTACTTTGTTCAGGATTATTTGTCCAGGCTTGCTTCTATTTTATGAATCTGGTTTCTTCCTCTAGAAAAATTGTATTAAGTTGAAAGCTGCTCCCTTGACTTGCTTTTCTGTGCAATGCTTTAAAACCTCTTAACTGGATTAACTAACCTCCTCTTTTATCTAGAGTAGGGTCTTGTTCTAATCACACCTTACATGAAATGATGTCTTTTAAAACCCAGTCCAATTCTAATATCTGGATGATCTGTTTCATGTCTGGAGACGACTTTATCTTGTCTCCTCTACTTACTCCTATCCATTCAGCCTTGCTATCACCCTCCCCTAAAAGTTGTATAGTCGTTTATTTCTCTTAAGCTAGGCAGGACTGTAATGCTTTGCCATTGTTGTGCATAAGTGTGGATTATCCTAAATAGAAGTAGCATTTGGGCATCATGATATAGTAGTTATTTGGACCTATTAATTGAGTTGGGCTTTTCCTTCAAAATTGTTTATGAAAGAATGTCCTAGTTGGCTTCTATTTATAAAATACTGTGCTTGAGCATTGTTTGGATCCTGGGATGAGTAGAACTACCTCAGTAGTGGACTTATCTTTTCTTTTTTTGGGCCCAATAAAATAGATGATAGTTGTATTTGGCGAGGACTGTCCCTCTATCTTTTTTCTTTTTACCATGAAATTCATTTCCTCCTATGTAAAGTTATAAATAGCTAGAAGTGTTTGTTCTTTCTTTACTTATTACTGTACAGTAGGGGTGTTCAAATGAGACCGACAAACCGATCCGAACCATTAAACCGAGTCAAACCGACTTAATAAATCGAAAACCGGTTTGGTTTGACTTGATTTGGTTTTAAATTTTAAAAAATATGTATCTATCGGTTTGGTTCGGGTATTTTTGGTTTAACACCAAACATATATATATATATATATCTTCTTCAAAATTTTAGCTCAGACCAAGTCCAATATAAATTCAAATAATTAGAAAGAAAAGTGTAGCCCATTTAAGTTTAAAGTAAAATAAAATAAAAATTTGCTAAAGGTAAAATAAAATAAAAAATCCCTTATCTAGTTTTACGGTTCCCTCTTTTACATGCCATTTGATTTACTACTAATAAACTAGCATTTTATTCGTAACAAATTAAAGGGAAGAAATTGGCAATTGGAATTTAAAAAGATTTGGTAGATGATTTTGTCTTTCTGTTTATCATTTTTCGTTTTAACTTCTGTGCTTTATTTTCAATGCTTCATAAACACGATGAGTCTAGTCTCTAGATAACAAAAATTTTGAAGAACTGCGTAATATCAAAAGGTTATATGTAGGGAGGTAACTAGAATTATGAAAAGTAGATGTTATGTTTCTGTAATTCCTATACCCATAGCCATAGGCCTATACCAAAATAAAGTTAATGAATTAATAAAGAAGATTCTTAGATTTGAATGGATCGCGTCAAAGCCATATTTAGTTACCATTTAATTCAAAGGTTCTTTGTATTAATACATTCTTAAAATCCGAAAATCGCAAAAACCGAACCAAACCGATAAAACCAACAAAACCGATAGAATTTATACTATAATGGTTTGGTTTGGTTTGAATATTAAAAAAAACCGACTTAATTGGTTTGGTTTAGTTTTAACCAAAAACCGAGTCAAACCGGACCATGAACACCCCTACTGTCCAGTATCCATCTATTATATATATGGGTGTGATTTGTATACTCTCCATGTATATTAGACTGTTGGGGATATGTATTAGGACCCGGTTTGGTAATTTGGGGTAGTTTTAGTCTCTCCGGTGTTAGCCAAGCCTGGGTTCTTAGTAACCCCTTGAAACTTTGCGACATCGGGAACACGGGGCTAAAACTCAGTCCCCATGCCAAACTAAGCCTTAAATTATATCCCTATAGGCAGTCTCGATATATATGGGGGCGAGTTTATGATCCTTTATATGGTGCATGCATTTATATATACATATGTGTGTGTTTGATTATGGCAGTTATAAGAGCAGTTAAATATAAACTAATCAATTTCCTTTTTTTATTTTAATCCTCTACTCGCATGACCGCTCGGGTCTGAACTAGCCTCTGTTGGGCCAAAGGCCCAATAGGATTTCTCATTCGCATTAAAATCGAGTCTATGGAAAAGATGATAACGAGGCGCGCAGAAGGCCCAACCATTGGGTGAAAATGGCCACTAGGGGCTTGGTACGCCCCTAGTTCAAAATTTATTTTCTTATATGTATGATCCTATGTATGTAATTATGTGTATTCAACTCATATTATTTCGGAAAATACTTATGATTGGAATTAGACATCTTAGGACAACGGTTCTTATGCCGTTTAGTCGACTTTAGGTCCCCATACGCATTTTCAAAAACCACGAACTTGAATAACTGTTTTTTTTTATATATAAATGACTAAGTATGTGAATGGGATAACTCAAAACCATTTTTCATATATGCAAATTAAGGATAAAGTTTTCTCTAAACCTAAAACAAGGATATGGGATTTTTGACTAAAAGAATTTTTGAGAAGCAAGGTTCTTTTTTAAAACTCAGTCAAATACGAACGGGCTTCCTTTTTAAGTGGTAATTTTGGATAAAAATGGGCTCACACAGGAAAATGGCCTCTAACCTTACAAACTTTCCTTTTTTACAAAATGGCAATACTCTCCTGTTGACAAAATAGGCACAAAACAGATTTGGATAAAAGGCAGATTTTTTCAAGTTATAACATTCTTTTCCTTAAAAGGTTTTTAAACAAATAAAAGGATTTTATTCATGATGTTGTCTTGGCTCAGAAAGGGCCTAACTTGAAGCGTATTTTCAGCGAGATACACTCGTTCAAATAAAAAATATACCTTTATAAATGAGTAAAGAACCTACGCGTAATATAAAGTTCCGGATAAGCCTGAAACGTACCAATACGAGTCAACCCGGACCCAGGTGTATGAGTATAAAAATAACTTATAAACAACAGTTACTTCACAACTTATACTTATTCCTTATACATAAAAGGAAGCTATTTATACTCGGATAATAAATCCGAAATTATGATACCTCTATAAATAAGGGGGATATGTTCTTCCAAAGAATACATGATATGCATGACAATTCTTTTTTTTTAATGGAAAATAAACATGAAATAAGCAGTTTAAATAAATACTCATACACTGGAATTCGAAAGTCAACCGTATAGTACGGATCCTTAATACTGGGGTGCCTAACACCTTCCCCAAGGGATCATCAGAATCCTTACCTAGAACTCCGGATTACGAAGGTTTTTTCACTACATTTGAATAAACCCTTCAAAAATCGATTTTCCTAATTTCCTAAAAATTAGGTAGTGACTCTTTTCAAGTAATTCCGAAAGAGCACCAACGAGTTCGTAGTATCCTTCTTGCGCCCTAAACCCGCATGAAAAAGCGAACTAATACAGCCATCCCAGCGGCACCGCTGTGGTAGCGTGTTGGCCGCTTGGGCGGCCATGTGCATCTTGGCCCAAACCACTAGGGCTTCCTGGGGGGCGCTGTTGCGGCCCCGTAACCGTCGTGGCGGTAACGGGCATGTTATTTCATTTAGTGTGTTTAAAATAAGCCCTTAGTCTATCATTCATTACCATTTTGAAATTAAAGCTTTGGGGACTGTTCTTGGAGATATTTGGAAAAAACTCGTTGAGGTAAATCTTGTTGATCCCTTTACTATTCCGTTAATCCTAATCATCATAGATTCCCCTTTCCTTTAATAATCCCTTAGTAATGAAAGATAAAAGTGGGTTTTGATGAACGTTTTCTCTAGGCTTATTAATGATGAAATTGATGAGGTTTATGCTAGATTTTGATGAATATAAATTTGTTAATCATATATCTTCCATTATTAGAGTCGAGTTTTATAATCAAAGAGTTAGGGTTTATATCCAATTTTGGGGGTTTTACTCGGAATCAGGAATTAGGCCTATCTTTGAGATAAATCGGCAATTAGTAGTTCGGTTATGATCACCTAGTGCTTAATTTGATATTTTGCTTCCGCATTTCTTGTTTTGCCCTTGTGGGCCTCGTTTCCCTAATTCTTAGGGTTGGTTTTGACCTAAATTGAATAGTAGCAATATTAGTATCATTCTTCATGATTACTAATCTAGATTTCGATTATGCTTAGACTATTTTGGTTCTGAGGCTCAGTGGAAAGGCAAGGCAAAGGAGTGAGTTGTTAGTGTTGTGGTTCGGCTATCCAGGTAGGTTATGGCTTACCCTTGGTGAGACTTCGAATAGCGAAGAATATATTTAGATTATATCGTAGGAGAAAGCATGTGAACTTTCGGGTATGAAGTTAGGAGGGATATTGTCTTAGGTTGGGCCTTGTTGTGTGTTTGGGACTAGCTATCCCGTTGTGTTGTGATTGATTGTTCTATTGTGTTGGCTTGATGCCACGTGTTGTTAGTAGTTATTGGCATCTGTTGTTCTAGCTTGATCATGATATTGTTGATGTACCCATTATTGGTACTTGTGATTTGGATGTATTGTTGGCGTACCCATTGTTGGTACTTGTGATTCGGATATATTATTGGTGTACCCATTGCTAGCACTTGTGATATTGAGCATGACTATTGATGAAGACACATGCATTGCATGCACTCTCATTCTTCATGATACTGTTGAGATACTGATGATACTTAATGAAACACTTTGATGAGCTGGGCTCAGTTTTACTTGAGTGACGTGAGAGTCTGATATCCGATGTTAGTCCCACAATCGTGGATTGAGAGAATGCATGGACTCCACGGGTCCCCCGAGGTGGTGCCGGTGAGAACCTCCCGTAGGCAAAGATCCGAGGTCCCGTCTGTCTGTTGGGCAAAAATCCGGGACGGGTAGCACTTAGACTTCACGAGTCACCTTGGGTTATGCTACCGAGATGTCGATATTTCCGTCCGGATTACATGTGTACACAGCATTTGCATGGCATTGCATTGCACCCATACATTATTGCATTGTATTGCATCATATTTGTTTTGGAGATGATTTGATGTTGTACTTGTGATGTTGGATTCGGACTTGATATATTGAGATTTGGCACACTTGGGATTAGATGTTCTACTTAGGCGTTGACGCATACTCGGCTTCTATTATGTTTGATTTATACTTGTTGGTTTAATTGCCTATCTTGCTTTATTATCTGAATTGTGTTAGCTATGCTTGGTCGGCCGATGATGCCTTACAATACTGTTGTTTTGTATTGACCTACACTTGCTGCATTCCTTTATGAATGCAGAGTATCAGGTTGGGTCTACTTCCATCCTCTGGGGCTGATTGTCGTCTTCAGCATTAGCACTGAGTCTTCTGGGTGAGCACGGCCGTTCGCTGCCTTGAAGACTTCTCTATTTTATTATGTCCTATTCCTATTTAGAGACATAGACATTTTTATGTATTTATTACTCCAGACTTGTATTATTCCTTTTAGATGCTCTTGTATGACTTAGACTAGACCCTGGGTGTATTATTATTGTTCCGCACTATCTTTACCCTATATATATCTATCGTGAGACTTACGTATCTATTCTTTTCCGCTTGATTGATTATGTATTTGTGATTTTATTTATTATTGGGTTGAGGGTTCGCTTACTGAGGTGGGAAGGCAAGTGCTCGCACGACTTAGGCAAAATAGGTCGTGACAAGGTCTCTCAGAGTCCAATTCAGACAAAAAGAGCATTCTAGTGATTTTTGAAAACTAGATTATATTTTTTAAAAGGAAAAAAATGTAAATATTTGTAGTTGAATTTACAAATACATACACATTCTTCGTAGAGTTCTATATCCCCTGAACAATCGAGAAGTAAAATTAGTTCATCCTGAAATGTCACATTCAAATATGAAATAAGTAGTAAAACACACACACCTATCCCGATTTGACATGTGCATTTTTTACTTAGAGAAAGGTGAAGGTAGTGATGTATTGTGTGTCGAGGTAAAGATTAAATGGGTGGGGAAAGATTAAAAAATGTAGGGGAAAGGTGAAGGTGAAGGTGTCGAGTCGTGAAGTGGTTAATAGAAAAAAAAGTAGAGGAAGAACATTATAACAACGATAACATACCCCAGTGTAATCCCACAAGTGGGATCTAGAAAAAGTAGTGTGTATGCAATCCTTACCCTATTTTGTGAAGGTAGAAAAACTGTTTTCAGTAGACCCTCGGCTCAAACAGAGGAAGAAGATTAGAAGGAAAAAATAAAGAAAAGGGAAAAATTGTCGAAAAAGGTCTTCAGCATTCATGTTCTTCGTCAAAAGGCAAAGCAATGGAAGAAATAAGGAAAAGAAGAAAAAGGAAAAAAGAAAAGCAAAAAAAAAAAAAATTAGTAACTGATATATTATAAAATATTTTTTCTTCATATTTTCTTACTTTTCATATTTGAGAGAGTGAAACACGCTCTCTATGCTTCCTTATCACTTAAGGGTCATTTGGTAGGAGAGTTAAGTTATCCCATGTAGATGGGGATAAGATGGGATAACTTATCCCACCCTCTACATGAGATAGCTTATCCCACCTTTTATCCTATATAGATGGGATTGAGTGGAATACTAAAGTAGTTATCTCACCAATCAAACATGGGATAATTCCAATCTCATGGGACTAATAATCCTGTCTCATGCTATCCATCCTACCAAACAACCCTAAGTGTTAATAATTCTATTTCGACATAGTTCAGAGTGATAAAACTCCTGCAAAAAATAAGTGTATAATTGAAAATTCAACTATAGTGAGTATTTATGCCTTTTCCCTTTTTATAATTAAGAGGGAGTTAGTTGCAATTTTACTCGAATTTTAAATGCTATAACTTATCATTTTGATTTTAGGAAAAAGTATGAAGGAAGAGAAACAAAACAATGCATATAGCCTTTTTTTGTTAACACAATAACATGAAACAAGATTCCTAACTTTAGAAAACAATGTTAACATTCTAAACCTTTATTCATGGTGAAGGGAAAAGACCGTTATCTAGAAATATAAATTTTTTATTATTTTTTAAAAAGAAGAATTTGTATTATTTCTTCCGATGATTCTTTAAATAAAAAGATATTCTCATACTAGTACTAGAGAAGCCGAAAAAGGTCATCAGCATTCATGTTCTTTGTGGAAAAGGTAAGGTAAAAAAAAGAAAAAAAGAAAAAAAAAAGAGAACAATAAAATATATATTTAGTAATTGATATAAAAAGAAAAGAAAAACATAAAATATTTTTATTTAGTAGCAGTTATATTATAAAAATATTGTTTACATTTAAAGAGAGTGAAACACACTCTTTATGCCACATCATCACTTAAAGAGCGTAATAATTCTACTTCTATGAAAAGAATAAGTGTATAATTAAAAGTTCGGCTATAGTCTAGAGGTATTTATGCCTTTTTCCATTTTTGAAATAAAAGGAAGGTAGTTGCAATTCACTTGAATTATAATTTCTAACTTATCATTTTGATTTTATGAATTTGGGAAAAAGTATGAAGGAGGAGAAACAAAAATAACATCAACATTTTAAACTTCTTTACTTTTTAATCAACGTAATAACATGAAAATAGAATTCCTAATTTCAGAAGACACTAACAATGTTAACATTTTAAACCTTTATTCAGAGAGGAAAAAACCCATTGTTTTTAACCCCAAAAAAAAAACCATTGTTTTTTTAACCAAAAAAAAAAAAACAAAAAAAGACCATTGTTTGGCAACATAGAATTTCTAATTTAAAAAGAAAAAGCAAAATAATAATTTTGTACAAATAAAGTAATTCTTTACTTGCTCAAAGTCCCAATCTCCCTTGAAAGCTAATGATATATTATACAATAATAATTTAATTATAAATAGAAAAGTAAATAATTATCTTCTTTATCGTTGTCACAGAATATACATATAATTATAGGGGCATAATATTTCAACTCTCTAGGTGGTAATCTTTTTATTCGTGGGTTCAATACGAAATTATTTATTTGCAATCAGTGATCGCTAAAGTTTATTGGTCGAAACCATTACCCAAATGAGTTTCAGTAACTTAAAAGCTTTAAATTTTATAGATTAACTTTTCGATGACGTGTTTATCTTGAAGTTATGTGACAAATCTAGTTGACTAATTTGTTTTGGTACATAAATCTAGTTGACTAAGTACATACAACTTACCACATTAAATGCTAAATTCAAACATAACAGATTATATAAACCCTCACTATTTATTAAGGAGTAGGGATAAGGTTTTTCAGATTGAAGCTTCAATTTATGCAGGTCTACACATTTATTAATTAATATACGTATAACTAAATCATTATGGTTTATTTATAACGCATGGTAATGTATGGTTATAAGCTAATATTCATGACGTTTAAGCTATACTTTTAGAGTAATAATTGGCATGAGTCTTCGACTTATAAGAAGGACAAACTCTAAATAATGTTTGCCCATTAAGGAGTCTCATAAACCATTTCTTGGTATGCTTAGAAGAGTAAACGATTAATAAAAATAAAAGCAAAATAATATATTTTCTGATCATCATATTATGTATATTTTTTCTACGACCACATTGGACAAACTTGTGAAAACTTTGAACCAAAGTTACTATATTACTACTACATATAAGCAAGAATGTGGAGTTTTGTAGCCCCCCAATGTCATTTTTGTAATTTGACATGTGTTGTTGTTGATTTGTTGTTCAAAATTTAAGATTTTGACTTATTTCTCTTTTATGTTGCCTTTAATTTAGTTTAGTATTACATTAATTGCCATCACATAATTTGGTAAAGAAGAAAAAACACTTGTGAGATATTTTGCAAGACTCTAATTAAATTCCCCCCCCCCCCCCCCCCCCTCCCCCACTTACTATTTTGTGTTGCATGTACTGATATTTTGTCACTGATTTTCTATGTGGTAAATAAACATGTGTTGCTTGTATTATTTTATTTATAAGCTTTCGTCAACAAAAAATATAATGATCCACGTAGGAGTGCAACTCTTCATGAAATGAAATAACTAACAGTTCATATTTGGTGTAGTTTTCAAATATATAAATTTTATTTTAGTGATTCAAAAGTATTATAAGTCCAGATAGTTAGTAAATCCAAACATTTAAAAAGTAAGAAAAATATAGTAAAAGAAAAACGGTCTGACTACCCAAATAGTAATAAAATGAAGGGAAAAGGGTCAAATATACCCTTCTACTCTAGTTTATGGGCTAACTTTGCCCTTTGTTAGCCAAAGTAGTCAAATATACCCCTCCCGTTACAAGCTGGAGCCAAATATACCCCTACCGTTAGTAAAGTTTCAAAAATACCCCTCATTTCTAACATATTCCCACATAAGCAAGTTTAATCATTGGAATTGGGTGACATGGACGCCACATGACATTTAACTTATTCTATGTGGTGCCTACGTGGCAATGTTTTAAAAAATAATCTAGAAAATTGATTTTTTAAAACAAATCTGGAAAAAAAATGGTTTTTATTAAAAATCTGAAACTTTTTTGTTTTAATAAAACCCCTTTTTTAAAAAATATATTCTCGAAAGTTGGATATCTTAGTTAAAAAATCTGGAAAAATGATTTTTTTTAAAATCTAGAAAACTGTAAAGTTTTTTTTTTTTTTAAAAGTGTCCTATTTTTTTTAAATCTGGATTAATTTTAAAAAATCTGAAAAACTAATTTTAAAAAAAAATCATTTTTCCAGACTTCTTAATCAAAAAATCCAATTTTCCAGAGTATATTTTTTTACGAAGCGGGTTTTATGAAATTAGCAAAAAATCAAATTTTTAATAAAAGCCATTTTTAACAAATTTGTTTTTAGAAAAATCAATTTTCCAGATTGTTTTAAAAATTATTGTAGTGTAGGCAACACTTGGAATAAGTTAAATGTCATGTGGCGTCCATGTCACCCAATTCCAATGACTAGACTTGTTTATGTGGAAATATGTTAGAAATGAGAGGTATTTTTGAAACTTTACTAACGGTAGGGGTATATTTGGCCCCAACTTGTAACGGGAGGGTATATTTGACTGCTTTGGCTAACGGAGGGCAAAGTTAGCCAATAAACTAAAGTAGAGGGGTATATTTGACCCTTTTTAAAATGAAATCACGAAACATAGCACGCTATGCTATAATAAATCTACTAAGACAATTAGACATTGTGGATATTCATTACTTAATAATTCTATTTTCTGAGATGGGTATCGATAAGATGAAGAAGAAGAAGAAGAAGAAGAAGAAGAAGAAGAAGAAGAAGAAAGGGGGTGAAATAAAGAAGAAATATGTGTGTGTGTTGTTTTAGGGGGGGGGGGGGTGGGTCACAGTGATAAGAAAAATGCAGGAGAGGAGAAGTGGGAGGGGGCGTGAAGCTAAGAAGAAAAAGGGCCGGGGGTTGCGCAAAAATAATTTTCTTTAATTTCAAAAGATTAATTGATCCGAGGGTCTTTCGGAAACAGCCTCCCTATCTTCCGAGATAGGGATAAGGTCTGCGTACACTTTACCCTCCCCAGACCCCACAATGTGGGATTTCACTGGGTATGTTTGTTATATCCCGCATTTTGTACACTCGGATAATTTAAGATAATTGCGGGAAGCTAAGAGCAAGGCTATAATTTTGATCTTGTTTGGTGCATAAGTTGTTCATAAAAAATTTTGATGTGGAAATATTGAGGAAGGCCAAGGGAAAAATTAGAAATTTGGAAAATGGTTTCATGAATTACAAATTGTCATGAAATAAAAGTGGCCTTGGAAGAAAAAGAATTTTTGGGCTTGAAATGGCCAAGCATGGCCGGCCATAGAGTGAAATGGGCCAAGGCCCATGTAAGGGCCAAATTAAGTAAATAAAAGAGAGAAAGGGGCCACTATTATTTCAAGAACTTTCAAGAAAAATTGAGAGCAAAGAGAAGGGCAAGGTTTCGGCCATGACCATGGAAAATTAAGGTCTTCAATTTTGATCACAAAAAAAATATTTTCTCCTAGCATTCCTACTAATTCAAGGGTCCTCTTCAACGTGGCATAATCGTTGAAACAAGAAAACCGCTCTTTGTTGCAAAATCACAACTCTATCTAAGTGGAGAAGTTAGGAAGAAAAGGTAAGATTTAATCCTTTTTTATATATTATAAAGGGTTTGTTTATGTTGTAGTATGTAGAAATGGATAGAATTCATGAAGATATGGAAGTTTGCATGGTGGTTGTGTGTATATGCATGTGGCCGTGTATATGTATATGTTGTGTAGGCAAGATGAATCAATTTTATGTAGCATTCTAGTTGTGGTTGTTGTGAACTCTATATTGAAAATGGAAATTTGATGATTTTGGTTGAAGTTGTGAATGATGGATATGGGCCGTGTGTGTGTTGTGTGTAGGGAGGATGGAACAATATCTATGTAGTATGTTAGTTGATGTGGTTATGTATTTTGTGATGGGAATGAGAATTTGATAACTTAAATTGATGTTGGAATCGTTACGGGCTGATTTGGAAGCTAATGTGACTATGGTATCATTTCTTGTATTTATGAGAATAATGTAGTTAACATGATAATTGTTAATGTAGTTCATGAATTCGGAAGACAAAAATGTATTGGGATTGTCCTTGTTGGGAATTGGAGGACTCGGGTGGAGTATGGTTTTGGTGGAAATGTTGGAATATTGTGTAGATTATTTAAAATATTCTTGAATCATGTTTGAACGATCTTGAATTAGTAAATGAACATGTAATCGTTGATATTAGTTTGAATGTACGTAGTTGGATTGAAAGTTGATGTACTATGTGGAAAGGAAGATCACTTATGTTAGAATGCGTTTTAAATTGATTGTTGATGTTGTTGGTACTGTTGTTGGTATAGTTTTTGATGTTTTGGCCGAGTTAAATTCTCGGGGACGTTGAATGTATAGGGGAGATGCTGCCCAAATTTCTGTAGACAAGTGTTACTTAAGATTGAATACCTAAATGCTTATGGTTAATGTTTGGTAATTGTAACCAATTGTAGATTTTGGGGAAGTTCGGAACTTGAGTTTGGATTGGCGTAAGGAACGAATAAGGTATGTAAAGCTCTACCTTTCTTTCTTTTGGCATGTCCTAGTCATAATAGGCTATGATACGAGTCTTGAGGAAAACTCCATTCTTAGAAATCCGAGCATAATTATGACCCTTATTTATTTCAGTGTAATTGAATTATGAACCCTATGCTTTGATGAAAAATAGCTTAAACACTTTTTACTTCTAAAAGAGTCTTGTGCCATAAAACGTACGTAACTTTTACAAATAGAATCGGATTACCTTGAAACGTTCGTAGATGACTTCATAAGGCCTAAGGTTCGTAATTTAGGTACGCCACCTCGACTTGACCTGAGGTGGGCCCACAATTTCCGAAATCCTCTTGTATTGTTCTATTTGACCTACTTCCGTACGATAATTAAAGAAACCTTTGGTTATTGTTCCGATTACTAAACGATAGTTGTTTTAGCTATTCCATTGAATCCTATGATATATTTTGATATGTACAAACGATCTCAGAAGTTTTTCTTGACATAATCCGTCGTAACATCTGAAAGGTACGTACTATGACTATCGTCTGATTTCTTTTCTAAATGACCTATCGTTCGAACTATTCTATCGAGTCTTTATAAATATTTTATGATGCATAAAGTTTCTCACTACTCTACTCGTGAATGCCTCAATGCTTCCTTCACTGAGCCCGGGCCAGGATATGTTATCACGCGTATTCCACTGCATTGTTCGCCGTGCCTCGATGTGAGGGGGCAGGTATGACATGTACATGGGTTCTGGAGTATGCTGTGCCGTGTACATATATTCTGATATTTGATGATATGATATGATATGATGAGATATGGCCATCTGATATGTTATGATATGTTACGGAGTTATTCCCTACTCTGGAGTATGATGTGTTGTGGCGCCAGTGACGGGATGGCGACCACGTTCTGTTCACCGAGTCCCATAATGGGGTCGGACATGGCATATGTTTGACATGCATTACCTATGTTTTATGAGTAAGCATTTTTGATACTCCGGTTATTGCACTTATTTCCTGTACTCCCTGTTCAGATTATGATTCTGTTTATTGTATCTCATGCTTTACATACTCAGTACCTATTCCGTACTGACCCCCTTTCTTCGGGGGCTGCGTTTCATGCCACGCAGGTACACCCAGATGATGTGAAGTTACTATAGAGGACGTTCCAGCAGAGTTGGCAAGCTCCATTTGCTCCTGGAGTGCTGCCGAGTCAGAGTTTGTATGTATGCTTTTTCTGGATTGATGTTAGAGACTTTGCAGACAGAGTCGTCGGTATAGTATGTCGGTTGTGTAAGCGGCTTCATCAGCCAATATGTCATTCTGTATTATGTGTTAAATTCTATATGATCACAGATTCTGTTTGATTTGGAAAGCATCGAAAAGGAATATTTTGTGAGTTTATTACGTATTTTATTTTTATTTGATTTAAAACTCTAATAAGATTATGTGTGCCCTAAAGGTCTGTGGGTTCGCTCGGCCCCGGATGTGGGGCCGGGTGCCCATCACACCCTAGTGGAATTAGGGTGTGACAAAGTGGTATCAGAGCAGGTCTGTCCTAGGGGTCGTCTGCAAAGTCGTGTCCGGTAAAGTCCTGTTTATGGTGTGAAGCGCGCCACATTTATAAACAGGAGGCTACGGGGCATCTAGGGATTGTTGACCTCCTTGCTGTCTTAGATTGTGCGATAGAGCTAAGTCATAGGAAAATGAAATTCCTTATATGAGCTTTACATACAACGGGAGAAGGTAAGGGATGACATGGAAAGTCATAAAGGTAAGTTTTGATGTACTTGTTCTGTTATCTGAAATTGGAAGTTCTGGATGGCTGGAATGTGTTATATAGTTGTATGCTCTGTAAGGTATTGTTGATATTTGTTGCGTGCAGATAATGAATAGTAATAATGGTAAGGGAGACTCGGTCAAATTTTTCAAAATGTGGTCATTCAACTAGGTATACCTAACAGGAAGAAGCATGGAAAGGAAACATCGTAAATAGACGATAAGTGGGATCTGACATTTTAGAGAAGCTACAGATTTGGGCACGACGTGAAGAACGATTGTAAGAAAGATGATTAACAGCCCGATGGGTTAAAGGGGATAACATTTGAGGTTAGTAAGAACAAGGTTTGTTGGATGATTCAGGGGAAGTTAACAATCAGTTTTGCTGTAGATTATTATGTATGGATGGCGAGGAAAAATCTGGACATACGGATATCTAAGTATTTATAGGTAAGGGCGACGAAGGTATGTCCGCCACCATCAGTAATCTGGAAACCCAGGACAGGCAATAATCATACACATAGGTGAAAAGTGAACGTTGGGAATTGAAAAGGGTAAAATAGTAATTGTACAAAGAAGGACGTATTACGAAAATGCCTCGGAACCTGTAAGACCTCGACTGGCCTCAAAACATGTAATAAAGGCCATATGAGAAAGCGGACGCGATTATATCAGTATTAAGGCATCGGATTCCACCAAAGTTTCGAGGTTAAGCGTGCTAAGGTGGGAGCAATTTTAGGATGGGTGACCCCCTGGGAAGTATGCAAGAAATCCCAAAGATTTAGCCATAAGAGACAAATGAAAAGTTAGGATAGTCTGAGTGAAATTAGAGTATACGGGATGGTTGGAGACCATAAAAGGCCACACAGCACGCGACCGGCTAGACCAGAGGAGAGACAGAAAGTGCCACAGCTTGGAATTAGGATAGGCTTGAATAACGTTTGGAAGTATTTTGTGGGCTAGTTGATAATAATTATATGTATATATATGAATGCGTACGATATTTCATCTGTGATTGTATCAGTGGACACATGTGTCCAGCGACCGGTGCTACGATATAGAAGACCCCAAATTGAATAAGGATACCGAACTCCAAGTAACAACAAATGTAAATGGTACGAGTGCTACGAGATGAGCTGCTATTATTTTTACCACAGGTTAAGATTGGAAATTTTAATGCAACAATATTTGGAAAGGAAAAGTGTGAGCAAGTGGAAGGCAAGGAGATCAGATGTCGGGAAAAGATGAGAGTTAAGAGAACCTTAGTGGGTGAAAACCTCGAGAGAAATTACCGGTAAAGTACGAGACTATTTGGACAAGAACTTAAAGATAGGCACGTGAAAAGGGCGAAGTGTGGTAATATGGAACAACAGAGAAGTGTGAGAGGTTCAAAACCAATTTCAATAAGTGGGTCTGAAAAAACAGTAACCACGACAAAGAATGTGAAGTAAGAAAAGGAATGATGAAGCTTTGCGACAATGTTAGGAGATTTAGACTCCCGAAAGGTATATACGCAATGAATGTGCAGTTGCATTAATATGACTGCCTCGGAAATGGAAGTGTTTTCCTGAAAGGGTAACTTAGAAACGAAACGGATTCAGAGTAAAAATTTCGCGAATTTTAAAGCCGATGCCACAAGTGGCAAAAGGAAGAAAAGTGTTCGAGGAGGAAGAAAACTAAAGAAAGTCAAGGATGAAAATAGAAAAGGTATACTAATGGGTTGATTGAAGGAAGAATGGAATGTGTGAGAGCAAAATAATTAAAAACCTCTAGCCACAGAAGTAAGGGAGATGCCTTAACAATTAGCAATAGAAACCCGATTACGCACCAAGGAAAGAATAAGGATAATGGGTCGACATCGTTGATTGGGAAATTAGTGGTATGGGATGAGAATTCATGTGAGGTTTGAGAGATTCGGTCTTGAAGGAATTAGGATAAAATTTAAAGAATGTGTATGGAAGACCGCTCGGTCATAGTGTCATGAGTATGGTTAGAGACTCAATGAGCGAGGATAGAGAGAGTACAAATCGTAAGGATTTTGTATTAAGAGCAAAAGTAGCAGGACGCTCAAGACAACATGGATGCACAACTGTGGCACCAATGCATAGTTAAGAAGACTTACGAGTATGTAAATTAGATGGGTGAAAGGATTAATAGTAGGTGAAAAAGGACGGAAATATGGACAGAATGACGATATAAACAGGAATTAAAAGGAAAAAAAAATTAGGATAAGGAGCCCCATTCCTAGAGTACCTTCGGCTACGATAATTACCTCATTCCTCGTCCTTGTTTACTCGAGGACTGTTGGCACACAAGGAGCCCCTTAAAGGGGGGGGGGGGGGGGGGGGGGGGAGAACGTATTATATTAGACTTAGAACGGAATCACAACATCTTCGAGCATTAAGAAAGGAAATCTATTAACTTGAGGCCGGAGCTTAAATGTATCGGCATACCAAGAGAATACATGAAAGGAGTAGAAACGAATTGACAATGAATGTACCGTGAAGCCGACATAAAGGGAAAAGAATGAAAAGAGTACCAAAGGAAGCACTCAAGGTGGGCGTAACTAATTGGCTATGAGTCGGGGATATGGTGCGGTACGCTAAATATATTGGAAAAGAATCACATAAGGTTGAAAACTTTAAATAGAGACATAGAAGGGAAAATAAATAGATAATGCTATGGGAACACCCTGAAGGAGGGATATGACAGGAGAATGATAACAAGTAACTCAAGAGGATGTTACAAAGGATAGCAATATTATGTGGATTAAGGGCCAAGATGTTGGCTATAGACTTATTCGTTAATGATAGTACGACTTATAAGTGACCAAGGAAAAAGGATACAACAAGATAGAACAAACTAACTCTGGTATGAACGGGATGTGTAAAACAGAATAAACCAGGAAATGGAAAGAATATGTCTGAGAGCGAATACATTTTATACGAATATGCAAGAATGGTTATGCAACTTATGAATATTTGTACTTTAAGCAAGCCAAGTGAGTAAGCACTTGATAAGAGGAGTAAGGGTCCAATAACAACAATGTAGTTATGATATTCTGGATACGATACAGAAAAGTTAAGAGCAAAATCGCAAAAAAAAGGGGGCAATGGAAGAGTTGAATCAAAGACAAATGAGTGATACAAGGTAAGATGCCTAAAGTATGACAGGCTAAATTGGGGAAATTATAGAATGGTTTAAGCAGGACGATCGGGACTATGTAAAGTTATACCTCAAGGAGGTAGTGAGATTTCACAAGGTCTCCACATCTATTATATCGGACAGAGGGCCTAGTGTATAGTAACTTCTGGAAATCTTTTCGGAAGGAATTGAGGACACAAGTAAGTCTTAGCACAGCATTAGCTTTTAACTGACGGGCAAGCTAAGCGTGTTATCCAGACGCTAGAAGATAAGTTGTGAGCCCGTGTCATTTCTTTCAGAGGCAGCAAGAATGGACACTTGCCATTTGTTGAGTTTACTGGTAATAATAGTCGCCGTTCTAGCATTCAGAAGACACCGTATAAGGCTCTGTATGGCAATAGGTGTGCGCCATCACTTGGCTGGTTTAATAGTGACAAGGCTAAGTTACTTGGCACGAATATAATTCAACGGACAGTTGATAAGGTGAAACTCATTCGGGAACGGCTATTAGCAGCTCGGAGTCGGCAGAAATCATACGCAGATGACCGACGTCGACATTTAGAGTCCAAGACGATGATTGGGTACTTCTAAAAGTGTCACATGTGAAGGGCGTTATGAGATTCGGCAGAAAAAAGAAAGCTCAGCCGAGATATATGGGACCTTATCAAATCGTTCGTGAGGTAGGCAAGATTGCCTATGA
The DNA here is from genome assembly GCF_019175385.1 of Lycium barbarum. NCBI lineage: Eukaryota > Viridiplantae > Streptophyta > Magnoliopsida > Solanales > Solanaceae > Lycium > Lycium barbarum. The sequence continues at coordinate 41,579,548 of NC_083340.1, read as the reverse complement.
ATTAGACCTACCATCTAACCTAGAGGCGGTACATCCAGTGCTCCACGTATCTATGCTTTGTAAATGCATTAGTGACCCTTCCAGAATATTCCCCGTGGAAGACATCCAGGTGATAAAGGAATTGTCCTACGAAGTACAGCCTATAGCCATACCGAATCGTCAGGTGAGGAGATTGCGTAATAAAGATATGGCATCCGTTAAAGTATTATGACGGAATAATAATAGGAAGGAATTGAAGAGGAGACGAAGAAGGAATAACCCACCTATTTCCTATACCCACAGGTACTCAAAAATTCCTTATTTGGCTGTGCTGGTGAATGAATGAATTGTATGTGATAACCATAAAAACGAAACTCCCCCAAAATGCTCATAAGTCCCGATAAGGTCAGTTGAACATTCGAGGACGAATGTTCTAAAGGGGGGGAGGATGTTATATCCGGCATTTTGTACACTCGAATAATTTAAGATAATTGCGGGAAGCTAAGAGCAAGGCTATAATTTTGATCTTGTTTGGTGCATAAGTTGTTCATAAAAAAATTTGATGTGGAAATATTGAGGAAGGCCAAGGGAAAAATTGGAAATTTGGAAAATGGTTTCATGAATTACAAATTGTCATGAAATAAAAGTGGCCTTGGAAGAAAAAGAATTTTTGGGCTTGAAATGGCCAAGCATGGCCGGCCATAGAGTGAAATGGGCCAAGGCCCATGTAAGGGCCAAATTAAGTAAATAAAAGAGAGAAAGGGGCCACTATTATTTCAAGAACTTTCAAGAAAAATTGAGAGCAAAGAGAAGGGCAAGGTTTCGGCCATGACCATGGAAAATTAAGGTCATCAATTTTGATCCCAAAAAAAATATTTTCTCCTAGCATTCCTACTAATTCAAGGGTCCTCTTCAACGTGGCATAATCGTTGAAACAAGAAAACCGCTCTTTGTTGCAAAATCACAACTCTATCTAAGTGGAGAAGTTAGGAAGAAAAGGTAAGATTTAATCCTTTTTTATATATTATAAAGGGTTTGTTTATGTTGTAGTATGTAGAAATGGATAGAATTCATGAAGATATGGAGGTTTGCATGGTGGTTGTGTGTATATGCATGTGGCCGTGTATATGTATATGTTGTGTAGGCAAGATGAATCAATTTTATGTAGCATTCTAGTTGTGGTTGTTGTGAACTCTATATTGAAAATGGAAATTTGATGATTTTGGTTGAAGTTGTGAATGATGGATATGGGCCGTGTGTGTGTTGTGTGTAGGGAGGATGGAACAATATCTATGTAGTATGTTAGTTGATGTGGTTATGTATTTTGTGATGGGAATGAGAATTTGATAACTTAAATTGATGTTGGAATCGTTACGGGCTGATTTGGAAGCTAATGTGACTATGGTATCATTTCTTGTATTTATGAGAATAATGTAGTTAACATGATAATTGTTAATGTAGTTCATGAATTCGGAAGACAAAAATGTATTGGGATTGTCCTTGTTGGGAATTGGAGGACTCGGGTGGAGTATGGTTTTGGTGGAAATGTTGGAATATTGTGTAGATTATTTAAAATATTCTTGAATCATGTTTGAACGATCTTGAATTAGTAAATGAACATGTAATCGTTGATATTAGTTTGAATGTACGTAGTTGGATTGAAAGTTGATGTACTATGTGGAAAGGAAGATCACTTATGTTAGAATGCGTTTTAAATTGATTGTTGATGTTGTTGGTACTGTTGTTGGTATAGTTTTTGATGTTTTGGCCGAGTTAAATTCTCGGGGACGTTGAATGTATAGGGGAGATGCTGCCCAAATTTCTGTAGACAAGTGTTACTTAAGATTGAATACCTAAATGCTTATGGTTAATGTTTGGTAATTGTAACCAATTGTAGATTTTGGGGAAGTTCGGAACTTGAGTTTGGATTGGCGTAAGGAACGAATAAGGTATGTAAAGCTCTACCTTTCTTTCTTTTGGCATGTCCTAGTCATAATAGGCTATGATACGAGTCTTGAGGAAAACTCCATTCTTAGAAATCCGAGCATAATTATGACCCTTATTTATTTCAGTGTAATTGAATTATGAACCCTATGCTTTGATGAAAAATAGCTTAAACACTTTTTACTTCTAAAAGAGTCTTGTGCCATAAAACGTACGTAACTTTTACAAATAGAATCGGATTACCTTGAAACGTTCGTAGATGACTTCATAAGGTCCTAAGGTTCGTAATTTATGTACGCCACCTCGACTTGACCTGAGGTGGGCCCACAATTTCCGAAATCCTCTTGTATTGTTCTATTTGACCTACTTCCGTACGATAATTAAAGAAACCTTTGGTTATTGTTCCGATTACTAAACGATAGTTGTTTTAGCTATTCCATTGAATCCTATGATATATTTTGATATGTACAAACGATCTCAGAAGTTTTTCTTGACATAATCCGTCGTAACATCTGAAAGGTACGTACTATTACTATCGTCTGATTTCTTTTCTAAATGACCTATCGTTCGAACTATTCTATCGAGTCTTTTTAAATATTTTATGATGCATAAAGTTTCTCACTACTCTACTCGTGAATGCCTCAATGCTTCCTTCACTGAGCCCGGGCCAGGATATGTTATCACGCGTATTCCACTGCATTGTTCGTCGTGCCTCGATGTGAAGGGGCAGGTATGACATGTACATGGGTTCTGGAGTATGCTGTGCCGTGTACATATATTCTGATATTTGATGATATGATATGATATGATGAGATATGGCCATCGGATATGATATGATGAGATATGGCCATCTGATATGTTATGATATGTTACGGAGCTATTCCCTACTCTGGAGTATGATGTGTTGTGGCGCCAGTGACGGGGTGGCGACCACGTTCTGTTCACCGAGTCCCATAATGGGGCCGGACATGGCATATGTTTGACATGCATTACCTATGTTTTATGAGTAAGCATTTTTTATACTCCGGTTATTGCACTTATTTCTTGTACTCCCTGTTCAGATTATGATTCTGTTTATTGTATCTCATGCTTTACATACTCAGTACCTATTCCGTACTGACCCCCTTTCTTCGGGGGCTGCGTTTCATGCCACGCAGGTACACCCAGATGATGTGAAGTTACTATAGAGGACGTTCCAGCAGAGTTGGCAAGCTCCATTTGCTCCTGGAGTGCTGCCGAGTCAGAGTTTGTATGTATGCTTTTTCTGGATTGATGTTAGAGACTTTGCAGACAGAGTCGTCAGTATAGTATGTCGGTTGTGTAAGCGGCTTCATCAGCCAATATGTCATTCTGTATTATGTGTTAAATTCTATATGATCACAGATTCTGTTTGATTTGGAAAGCATCGAAAAGGAATATTTTGTGAGTTTATTACGTATTTTATTTTTATTTGATTTAAAACTCTAATAAGATTATGTGTGCCCTAAAGGTCTGTGGGTTCGCTCGGCCCCGGATGTGGGGTCGGGTGCCCATCACACCCTAGTGGAATTAGGGTGTGACAATGTTGTTGTTTGTTGTTACTCTACTCACTACTATTTATATTATAATTATTTTTTTGCCACATCAGCTTTTTGGGTGATATTAATTCACCCGATTAGTTGGAGTACGAACTCAACTTTTCAGGACAAGTTTAGGATGCAATCCATGTCTTTTCGCTCCTAATTTCAGAAAACATGAGCAATGTTAATTGTTAACATTCTAAACATGTATTCACGTTGAAGGGAAAAGACTGGTGTTTGACAACATAAAATTCCTACTTTAAAAAGAAAAAAGAAGAAGAATTTGTATTTGTTCTTCCGATGATTCCTTAAATAAAAATTATTCTCATACTAGTACTAGATAAAAAGCATAGTGTGATGAAACTAGGAAGAAATAATTTTTTTTTCCCTATGATTCTTAAACTAAAAGTGTAGTAGAATTTGGTTCGCTTTTCTTAACACCAAAGGTAGGTATCGATATCAGTGATGTCTTCTCGTAAAAATAGTTGTAATTTGATGATAAAACAATACATTTATATTCCCTGCTTAATATAACAAAAGTTGTTTTCAGGGGTAAAAACTAATGTTCCCGACTTAAACATTATATTTTTCCTCTTTCATTTTCCTTTTATTTTTTTAATCTTTGCTTTTTTCCTTGAAAACGAATTTCAAAATATTTTGAAACGTTTCGCAGATTGTTCTTATCTTTTTTTTAATTATATCGTAAAATATGAGTCATAGTAGAGCTCCTTATGGAATTCCAGTATGGTAATTACAATTTGAATTTCTATCAAAGGTGTGTCACTTTTTTATTTTATTTTGTTGTAAGACTAGTGCAGGAAGGTCTCTCAGAGTCCAATTTAGACAAAAAGAGCATTCTAGTGATTTTTTCAAACTAGATTATATTTTTTAAAAGGAAAAAAATGTAAATATTTGTAGCTGAATTTACAACTACATATACATTCTTCGTAGAGTATTATATCTCCTGAACAATCAAAAAGTAAAATTAGTTCATCCTGAAATGTCGCACTCAAATCTGAAATAAGTGGTTAAACGCACACACCTATCCTGATCTGACACGTGCATTTTTTACTTAGAGAAAGGTGAAGCTGGTGATGTATCATGTGTCGAGGTAAAATTTAAATGGGTGGGGAAAGGTGAAGGTTAAGGTATCGAGTCATGACGTGGTTGATAGACAAAAAGTAGAGGACGAAGATTATAACAACAATAACATACCCCAGTGTAATATCACAAGTGAGATCTGAGTAGTGTGTATGTTGTCCTTACCCTACTTTGTGAAGGTAGAAAGACTTTTTTCGGTAGACCCTCGTCTCAAACAGAGGAAGAAGATTAGAAGGAACAAATAAAGAAAAGGGAAAAATTGTCGAAAAAGGTCTTCAGCATTCATGTTCTTCGTCAAAAAGCAAAGCAATGGAAGAAATAAGGAAAAGAAGAAAAAGGAAAAAAGAAAAGCAATATAAAAAAAGAAAAATTTATTAACTGATATATTATAAAAAAAAATTTTGCATATTTTCTTACTTTTCATATTTGAGAGAGTGAAACACGCTCTCTATGCTTCCTCATCACTTAAGGGTCGTTTGGTAGTAGAGTTAAGTTATCCCATGTAGATGGGGATAAGATGGGATAACTTATCCCATCCTCTATATGGGATAGCTTATCCCACCTTTTATCCTATATATAGGGGTGTTCACACTTCACAGTTTGGTTAAAAACCGATCTAAATCGAAAATCAAAACCAAACCGACTAAATAAACCTATATTTACTTGGGTTTGGTTTGGTTTGGTTTTGAATTTTTAAAAACCGATAATATTTGGTTTGGTTTTGATTTTACTAAAAGCAAACTGAAGAAAAAATCGAACCGAACTGATAAATTTTATACATAATTATATATATATATATACTATTTTAAAAAATACTTTTAAATAATTTATACACCTTTTAAGCAAAATTTTATTTATCTGTAATAGGCGAATGAACTTTATACCTTTAGTTGATTTTAAAAAAGAAATCTATGAATTCAAACTCATGTATTCAAAGAAACAACTATATGAGATTTACCTAGATTTAATTTTTATATTTCTTATAAACTTTATTCACTTAATTAAAATCATAAATCCTAGACATTTTCTCCATAATGCAAGAAACTATAGCTACCAGTCTACAACAATAAAAGGGTGATAACGGATTATTAGTTGGAAAATGATAGAAAATTTTCTCCTAATTGTAAGAAAAAAGAGAAACACCCTTAATTTTCTTAAAAATCGAAAATCGACTCAAACCGACTACAACCAAACTGGTTTGATTTTAATAATTTTAAAAACCGACTAGATTGGTTTGGTTTTGGCTTTAACCCAAAACCGACCCATGAACACCCCTACCTATATAGATGAGATTGGGTAGAATACCAAAGCAGTTATCCCACCAAACAAACATGGTATAATTCCAATCCCATGGGACTAAAAATCCCATATCATGTTATCCATCCTACCAAACGACCCTAAGTGTTAATAATTCTACTTCTACATAGTTCTGGAGTGATAAAACTCCTGCAAATAATAAGTGTATAATTGAAAATTCAGCTATAGTGGATTTTATGCCTTTTCCCTTATTATAATTAAAAGGGAGTTAGAGCCTGTTTGGATGGGCTTATGCCTATAAGCTGCAAACAGCTTATAAGCTAAAAAAAATAAGTTGGGGTAGTCTAACTTTTTTTTTTTTGGCTTATAAGCTGTTTTCAGCTTATAAGCTGCTTTAGATAAACTAAGTCAAATGGGCCCAATTATTTTTTTGAGCTTATTTTTAGCACAAAATGACTTTAAGCTGGCCAGTCAAACACTCAAAAAAACTTAAAACAGCTTATAAGCAACTTATAAGCCAATCCAAACGGGCTCTTAGTTGCAATTTTACACGAATTTTAATTGATGAAGGAAGAGAAACAAAAAAATGCCAACAACCTATTTTTGTTAATATAATAACGTGAAACAAGATTCCTAACTTTAGAAAACAATGTTAACATTCTAACCTTTATTCACGGTGAAGGGAAAAGAATTTGTATTATTTTTTCGGATGATTCTTTAAATAAAAAGATATTCTCATACTAGTACTAGAGATGCCAAAGAAGGTCATTAGCATTCATGTTCTTCGTGGAAAAGGTAAAGTAAAAGTAAAAGAAGAAGTGAAAAAAAAAGTTGGGGGGGGGGGGGGGGGGGAGAAAAAGAAAATATATATATTTAGTAACTGTTATATTATAAAAATATTGTTTACATTTTTTTTTAAATTGTTTTATTACATGGGGGTAGGGGAAGGGGAAATGGGGAGGGAATTACAACGTGGGGATTCGAACCCTCACCAATAAGGTGAAAGTTCAGGTAGCCAACCAACTGAGCAGTTACTAAATAGAGAGTGAAGCACACTCTTTACATTTAAAGAGAGTAAAACACACTCTTTACATTTAAAGAGAGTGAAACACACTCTTTTTGCCACATCATCATTTAAAGAGTGTTACTATGCAGAGAATAAGTGTATAATTTAAAGTTCAGCTATAGTCTAGAGGTATTTATGCCTTTTCCCTTTTTGAAATAAAAGGGAGGTAGTTGTAATTTACTCGAATTATAATTTCTAACTTATCATTTTGATTTTATGAATTTGGGGAAAAGTATGAAGGAGGAGAAACAAAAATAACATCAACATTTTAAACTTCTTTAATTTCTAATTAACGTAATAACTTGAAAATAGAATTCCTAATTTCAGAAGACACTAACAATGTTAATATTTTAAACCTTTATTCAGAACCAAAAAAGAAAAAGAAAAAAGACCATTGTTTGACAACATAGAATTCTAATTTAAAAATAATAAGCAAAATAATCTATATTATTTTCTTCCTTTGATTCTTTAAATAAAAAATTATTCTCATACTAATACAAGATGAAAGTAGAGTGATGAGACAAGAAAAAGAGTATTTAAAATTTCTTCTTATGATTCCTAAACTAGTGAATTTACCCGCACTTCGCGCGGTCATAAGTATCAACATCCTAATAATGAAATTTAAATATTATATCACTCATTTCTATTATAAAAATAAATTAATTCAAAAGCCTATTCTTACACTTATATAACCAATGAATTTTATTTTTGTGTTTATAGATTAAAAAAGATTCAATGTGTAGTTAAAAGAATTAATAGGTGAAATTAGAATTACATAAATTTCAACTTATAACTCTAGTTAGCATACAAATAAACATATTTAAATCTATATTTAGTTGTACATTAAGAAGACAATGCATATGAATGAAATATTAAAATATTTTATCAGCAATAAAAAGCGTCATTAGGCAATAAATCCGGTGATTGTAATCACAACCAAGAGTATATGCTTCTTAATAATAGTTATGTTCATCTTGTTATCATGAGTTGTAATTTCAATCAATTTCAAAAGTGTAATCTTCAAACTAATAACAAAAATTATACCAAAATCAGGATTTGCAAATATCATTCTAACAAATCAAACTTACACTTCATACAATAAAAAAGCAGGAAATTACCATGTACAACATTTAATTCCATCATATGAACTTGTTCATCTTTAAAAAAATCCAAGCATTCCAACTTAAATATTTAGATTTCTAGATCTTTGTAAACTCTAATAAATTTAGAATTGCTGTGGTAACTCAACTTGAGTCTTTAATCTTTATGTGCTCATATTCTAACTGTTCATTTAAAATATTATTTCAACTCATAATAAAGATGAGCTTATCCGAGTTAAAAGTTGTTTGTACACAATTCACTCTTTTCCATTGGCACTAAATGTCAAATCCTAAATTAGATAAATTAAGTTCTAATTTTTTTTTGGCCAACCAATCATGCCTAGACTAAACTTAATCACTGATGTTATTTTTCAAAATTAAAATCAAACTTTATGACATACAAATAATCGATAAATAATTGAAATCAAAGCAGAATATCCTGTATTTTCTATACAATGAGAGAATTTCCTTTTCAACATGTATATTCTTTGGCAGTTTATCATACATTGCAAATCACACGCGGAAAACATAAAACATAACTTCCTACAAAAATAAACAAATGAACAAATAAGAATTTGAAGTCCATAAATCAAAAGAGACGAATAATCAATCAATATGAAGTAAAACTCAGCCGTCTAAGTTCTAGTATTATAAGAAAAGTGCAAATTTAAATAAACTTAGTTCAATTTATTAAAAAGTTAAAGAAAAAATATTTAAATAATATTGAAAGGGAGAATAATCCACTCTCTAACTTCTTCGACTTCCAAATAAATCTTGCATGTAATATTTCTTGTCTTCCGTGGAAGCAAATAACAAAGATCAACTTTCAAACGTCAAAATCGCAAATAAACATATCATAACTGATACTTTTAGTAAACAAATAATAATCAAAGGAAGGGAAGAGAAAGGAGACCTTTTGGTTTTTTCAGGAGCGAAATCCAATCCAAGTTCTCATTTTAACTTATGATAAATTCGGAATGAATTTCAGCCACCAATTCCTACAACAACTTTCTCCAAGGGAATCGTCATACTCTTGGTATTCATCAAACTATTGTCAACAATTTCAAATTTTGATTTTATCTTTCTCAACAATAAATATCTAATGCCGATAAACTTAGAAAGGATCGATAGTCTGCTTAACCAAAACGATAAGGAGGAAAATATAAACAATAAAAAAAATAGCATCTAACAGCAAGAAAAATAAATAAAATTTTCAGGTTGTTGGAGAAAGATGCAATACCTGCGCCATCCATAAAATTGACAACAACAATCTTCAATTAGGAACGATTAAATATTCATCACATGCAGTGAGAATTAAATTGGAGAATGGATCTGAGAAACGGAAAGCAATAAAATTACTAAAAAAATGGTAGCATCCAATTAAAGATTTGTTACCACGTTTGATTTGTTTAATTCTATCAAATGACAATATAATTAGCAAAAACGGTAATCATTGAAGTGTGAAAGGCAAAAGGCAACGATTATAGTAGTTACTATAGCCCTGTAACTGATTTTGATAGTCGAACAAACTACATGATAGTAGTAATAAAGATCGTTTAATAATCCTTACCGTATGATTTTAGTTAATTTTCAGTGATTAAGCTTTGATTTAAATAAAATTTGAAGATAAAACTTGTTGGAAAAATGGCAAAAATCTCACAAAAAAGATAAATAGCAATGCTGGCCATAGAGAGGTGTCACATCACCTTGTCTATGCCTAGCTTTATATTATATATAGATTTAAAGTCGAGTAGAATTTAGTACTTTTTCCTTCGCGTAATCATGCTTTCGTGTGAGGTATTAAGTATACACTCATAAAAATATTGATATAATTTTGTATTAATAAGGTAATTCTTTACTTGCTCAAAGTCCCAATCTCCCTTGAAAGCTAATGATATATTTTTAAGGGAAAATATATAAAAACACCCTCAAACTTATCCTGAATTATCAATAATACACTTATACTTTGTCTGAATTATTTTGATCGGGAATATATACCCACTTAAAATGCCACACCCAGATCTTCACAGTATAGTGTGTACACGCGCCTAACTTTTCTTCTTTTACTTTTTAAATCCCTCTCTCCTTCTTTCCTTCTTTCTTTCTTTCTTTCTTTCTTTCTTTGCCCATTGTTATTCTTTCACCATCTCCACCAGACCCCGTAAAAAGACATCAATTAAATCACATAGCCCCACCTTACTTTTTTTTAGGCTAAGCAGTGAAAAGAAAAGGAACAATCACAAATTGATCATCTTCTTCCTCAGCTGACATCGTTGGGGGAGAAAGATAACCCTTTATCTTTAAAGACCTCAGACTAAATAATTATAAATTTGCACATACTAATGATATTGGAAGTTGATCTATCTTAAATATTGTTCCATTTGAACAACCATTGATATTGGTTGTGGGGTAACTTTCCTTCTTACTCTTTTAGAAAATGTTGCTAATTACAGAAGTTTTATTAGCCGGTAGTTGTCGATATTCTTAGTTCTATAATTTTTTGTTGCAGACATATAATGCCTCCTTCAAAATATTATCTTTTCTCTATTTTGGGTCTTTTACTTACTCGTTACTTTCCTTCTTTATTGTTGCTACATCTTTTATGGTTTTCCATTTGTTGATCTTTTTTATAAACAACCCATTATTTCATGGAAGAAACATTAAAACTTTAAAATAAAAATAAAAACTAGTAACAACTTAGATTTGTCAATCATCATGGTTTTTTTCTTTTGATATGCCATAATTTGATTTTAGTGATAATTGGGTAGGACAAATTATATTAAGCTCTAACGAAGAATGAAATCTAAGAGCAAGTTATTTATTTGGTTGTACTTTATAATACATTATTTTAATATATTAGATATTGATATATGATTGAGCAGGTGATTGAACTTTTCTGGCTAGGTGAAGAAATTGGGAGGGTTCCCTTTTTTCTTTCGTCTGAAAACTTTGGATGTCCTAATAATGGAAAAGAATATTATGGACTAAAAATGAAAAAAAAAAAAGAAAAAAAAAAAAAAAAGGAGAAAAGGTGCTGGCCATGGCTGAGTTGCAATGGTGAAATAGAGGGGGAGGGGCTTAACAAAGTGATTATAATAAATTACTATATATAGTATTCAAAACAATGACATTTGTAAAAATTAGTCAATTTTAAATTTCTATTTTTGCCTCACACTTACAAGAGAGTGAGCACGCTTGTTGTGCAACATCATCACTCAAAGGTATATATACTCCAGTTTAAAATAGTTTAAGGGGTTATAGGATCCCCACAAAGTATAAGTGTGTTACTGATAATTCAGGATAAATTTGAGTGTTTTTATGCATTTTTCCTATTTTTAAAATTACAATAATAATTTAATTATAAATAGGAAAGTAAAAATTATCTTCTTTATCTTTGTCACAGAATATAAATATAATTTTAGGGACATAATATTCAACTCTCTAGGTGGTAATCTTTTTATTCGTGGGTTCAATACCAAATTATTTATTTGCAATCAGTGATCGCTAAAGTTTATTGGTCAAAAACTTTACCCAAATGAATTTCAGTAACTTAAAAGCTTTAAATTTTATAGATTAACTTTTCGATGACATGTTTATCTTAGAAGTTACGTGACAAATCTAGTTGACTAATTTGTTTTGGTACATAAATCTAGTTGACTAATTACATACATTTTACCACATTAAATGCTAAGTTCAAATATAACCGATTATATCTATTTATTAAGAAGTAGGGATAAGATATTTAAGATTGAAGGTTCAATTTATGCAGGTCTACACATTTATTAATTAATATACGTATAACTAAATCATTTTGGTTTATTGATAACGCATGGTAATGTTAGGTTATAAGCTAATATTCATGACGTTTAAGCTATGCTTTTAGAGTAATATTTGGCATGAGTCTTCGACTTATAAGAAAGACAAACTCTAAATAATATTTGCCCATTAAGGAGTCTCATAAACCATTTCTTGGTATGCTTAGAAGAGTAAACGATTAACAAAAAAAAAAGCAAAAAAAAAATATTTTATGATCATCATATTATGTAGTATAATTTTTTTACAACCACATTGGACAAACTTGTGAAAACTCTCAACCAAAGTCACTATATTTTACTACTACATATAAGCAAGAATGTGTCATTTTTGTAGTCCTCACACTGTCATTTTTGTAATTTGACATGTGTTGTTGATTTGTTGTTCAAATTTAATATTTTGTCTTATTTTTCTTTTATGTTACCCTTAATTTAGTTTAGTATTACTTTGATTGCCATCACATAATTTGGTAAAAAAGAAAAAACACTTTTGAGATATTTTGCAAGACTAATTAAATTCCACCACCACCACCACCCCCCCCCCTCCCGGCCTCCCCCACCTACTATTTTGTGTTGCATGTACTGATATTTTGTCACTAATTTTCTACGTGGTAAACAAACATGTGTTGCTTGTATTATTTTATTTATAAGCTTCATCAATAAAAAATAATCTTAAAAATATAATGATCCATGTAGGAGTGCAACTATTCAAGAAATAAAATAACTAACAATTCATAGATTTTTTGCGTAGTTTTCAAATATATAAATTTTATTTTAATGATTCAAAAGTATTATAAGTCCACATAGTTAGTAAATAAAAATATTTAAAAAGTAAGAAAAATATAGTAAAAAACAAAAAAAGGGTCTGACTACCCAAATAGTAATAACTTCACATAAAATGACACGAAAGGAGCACTTTTTTTCCTTAACAAAAAAGTGAAATCAGGAAACATATTATGCTATGCTATAATAAACTAAGACAATTAGACATTGTGCATATTCATTACTTAATAATTCCGTCTTTTGAGATGAGTATTGCTAACATGTATAGATATTTGCAAGTTTATTTATAGATCTTATTCTCCTATCTTAAACTCAAAAACTATAGCTACCACTAACAATATTGCTTGTGCAATCCTCTAGAGATTTTAGAATTTAACATTACTATGAATAATTTGTTGAGTTTTTATATGATGAGCTTGCTATTGAAAGTATACATTTAGGATAGCCAGTAAAATCAATGAATATATTTTTGTGTTGTTTATTAATTTGAGCTTAAAATCGATCGTCGTATTTATTCTTTCTTCTTGGAATGTTTTGCAAAAAAGTATTAGACAGTCTATTTGATGTTGAATTTCAACAGTAAATATTGAAATACCCAATGAGATAAAGAAAAATATAGAAGACAAACATTTGCAAACAAATTAATGATTAGCTTCGTCACCAGGTTGTTGCTTTGTAATGCATAATTCCATTTCCCGTTATTTATAACGTCACTTATTCACTATTAATAAATCATAATTTCTTTATTTGTTTGAGGTTGAAAAATCGTGCCAGCATTTCTTGAGCACTCAAGTATCTTTTTGTAATAATTGGTTAGTCAACATAGATTTAATTCAGAAAAATAAGTGAAGTTAATCTGACATATGATAAAGTTCAATTTGAATTATTGGACACTATATTCCCAAAAGCATTCAATGAAATTAAAAAGTGAAGAGCTCTTATAACATGAATTTATTTGAAAATAAAAAGAAATTCTTCTTTGACTTTCAAATACATTTATATTATGATTTAGTTTTTAGGAGTTCGTAGAGAATGTCGAACTATTCCTTCAATAACTTAATGTCACAAAAAGCGGGAAAAAAGTAATTATAAATTTAATTTTAATGTTAGTATTGAGTTCGGGCTTAGCACGGATCAGGTGACACTAGTGTATATATATATATATATATATATATATATAATAAAAAAGAAAAAAAATTGACAAACTAGTGAAAGTTAGAAAATAGGAACATGTTTTTTACTCTTATGAAAAGAAAAATTATAGTATAAAGTTGTAGGTACTAACCTTGTACACAACACGCTTGATGGTACAATCCACATCTCTGTATATACTAGACAACTTCTTCACGGTAGTAGTCATCCAGATCCAAGATTTAACATAGAGAAAAAACAAAACAAGATTACTAAAAATATATGTTTAAATTACTTGTTCATTTACAAAACTAAGATAAAATTAATTAAATCTTTCCCATCTTACCCTCTCTGTCCCATATTACTTGGTCACATTACTAAAAACTAGACATATGTCATAGTACTGAATATTTATCTCTTCTCATGTATACACATATTGTCACGACCCAACCGATGAGTCGTGACGAGTGTCTAACCTCTAGCGACCAAACACCCCTAACACATATTTGAACCATACTGAACATCAAGGGCCCATAAATGGCATAAACTGATCTCATAAAAGGGAAACATCAAAACTCTGAACAACCTGTATATACATATACATACTGAAGAACAGTGCAAGCTAGCTAGGCCGCTACGTATACTATACACAAAAGAATGGGAGCCGACAAGGCTACATCATATGACTAATACATACGAATGTCTACAGACCTCTACTGGAATGAAAGCTGTAGAAAGGACGGGACAGGGCCCCGTCATACCCATATGCATGTACATCCAAAAAGGCTAGCATACCAAAATAAACTGCAACTCCGGATCAATAGAGCGCATTGACCACTGCTGGATAGAAGTCCTACTAAGCTGGACCACCTGTCGATCTACCTGAACCTGCGAGCATGAACGCAGCCCCCCGAGAAACGGGGAGTCAGTACGGATAATGTACTGAGTATGTAAGGTATAAGAGCAACATATATATATATATATATATATATATATATATATATACAAGAAGCATGAATAAGATCTGAACTCATAAACTGGAATGACTATCTGCATGTACTTGTATGAACTGGTATCTGTATATATCTATATAAATCTGTGTAACTGACAATGCCACTGTGGGCGCATGATATGCATGCTCATGCCTATCAATGAAGGTCATACATCTCTATATATATGTGCGTGTATAAAGCCCGATATATGTGCGCATATAACGCCTGTCTCTCTTCTTATATCATATCGGCCTCTCTGCAGCCATCATCATATACATTGCTGCGATACATACAACCTGATTCTCATATCATCATCATGGTGGTAATGTGTGTATAACGCCTATCTTTCTTCTCATACTTCACATATATCTAATATTCGCGTATATAACGCTTTCTGGTCATGGGTCAATGTACATAAATATAGAATGAGTGTAATGCATGAATAAAATGTATACATAGAACTGGCTACATAAAACTGGACCCATGAACAGAAGGGGATCACTCATAAATGGGGTACATGAACATCAAAGACTGAAGTACTTCTAATGCTTCTAAGAGTAGAGTAATATGGAAGCTCGCATGTTGGCTCATATCATAGGATCATGCCAAAGGAAAGAAAGGATAGTCTTAACATACCTTGGAGAATACCCAATCGTCCAATTTCTACCTCTCGAACTTGTAAGTCTACAATCAAGATAACATGAGTCTTAATCAGACTACTTACCTTGCTTACTAATCATTTTAAAGACAAATAGAGCTTGACAATTTATGAACAACATTTCCCTTATAAGCTTAACAACCCTTCAACTTCTCATTCAACCCAACATCAACCACAACAACAATAACAACACTTATATATGAATATATACTCGAATTTATCCCCAATCATCCCTTAAAATAGCCTCAAATCACTACCTTGCCCTTCATCAACTTACCACTTCCACAAATACCCTCACTTTACTTAGAATCACTAAAACTCTTGGTAATTAACTCAAATACAAGGATAGAAATCATTCACATACCTTGAAGGGTCTAAGATTCCAAGAATCACTTCAACTCCAACTTCCTAAGCTTCACAACCTTGAAGAAACCCTAGAATCAACCTTCTTCTTTGCAAGCTTGGGTTTACGGGGTTCGGATCTTGCCAAATCTTCACTAATATGATAGGAAATATTATGAGAGAAAATACTAGGGTTTTCTCTGATTTGGGAGAAAGAAAATATGAAATAGGATCGTGAACCACATATTTATACTCGGAATTAAAAAGGCTACAGCGATGCGGTTCGACGACCCGTTGATGTGTCGATGGTCTGTCGACTTGCTCCGTCGACTTACGCTTGCAGATGCAAGGCTGCGGAACCCTGTCGACGCCACACAATGACGGTCCGTCGAACATGTCGACGACCCGTCGACGATGACTGGTCTGTAGATTTTCTCAGGTTCAGTTCAGATCACGTCGATTCGATTCGCTCAACTTCTAATCCTGCAAATTGCCAGGAATACCTACTGGTACCCTTGTACATGGGGCAAGACACTTTCTACTTCCAAACTCAGGCTTGGGTCTCTATTCCAAATGCATTCCCGACTAGGAAACCATAGGTTCTCCTACGATGAAAACGAGAGGTGTAACATTCTTCCTCCCTTAGGAACATTCGTCCTCGAATGTTCGAACAGTCATGGGTTATAAAAATTTTGACAGAGTTTCCCCTATACTTATACCAATTCGTCCTGCACACAGCAACCCAAAATATTGCCACACGGGGCCATATACTATAACATGCAATACTAGGGCCTTACACGACCAATCACGATAACTGAAATGAAATAATACCTGGGGGAGATGATGCCTCGGACTGCACCTCCTGTACTGCTGGGAACAAATGTGGTACTTAATCTTCATTTCCTCTCCCGTTTCCCAGGTTACCTCCTCAACATTATTATTCCTTCATAAAACTTTAACTGAAGCTACATTCTTGGTTCGTAACTGACGAACCTGCCCGTCCAATATAGCCACTGGAACCTCTTCGTATAATAACTGCTCGGTTACCTGGATATCATCCACTGGTACCACTCTTAAATGATCTTCGATACATTTACGAAGCATAGATACATGAAATACCGGATCTACCGACTCTAACCCAGAAGGCAATTCTAGCTCATATGCCACCATGCCCACAGTACGAATGACCTTATATGGCCCAATATATCGAGGGCTCAACTTACCCTTCTTGCCAAACCTCATCACTCCCTTCATAGGCGAAACTTTCAGGAACACCCAATCGCCTATCTCAAACTCTAGCTTACGTCGCTGATTATCCGCATAGGATTTCTGTCGACTCTGAGCTGTTAGCAATCTCTCTAATAACTTTCACCTTATAGACTGCTTGCTGAATTAAGGCTGGGCCTACTAACTGATTCTCCCCAACATCGAACCATCCTACGGGCGACCTACATCTCCGCCCATATAAGGCCTCATACGGAGCCATCTGAATACTGGAATGGTAACTGTTGTTATATGCAAACTTGATAAGAGGCAAATGATCATCCCAACTGCCTTGAAAGTCAAGTACACAAGCTCTAAGCATATCCTCAAGGGTCTGTATAGTACGCTCCGCCTGTCCATTTGTCTTGGGGTGAAATGCAGTACTAAGACTCACCTGAGGCCCCAATCCCTGCTGAAAGGACTTCCAGAATTTAGCTGTGAACTATGCTCCCCTATCTGAAATAATGGTTGTAGGAACACCATGAAGTCGTACAATTTCCTTGAGATAAAGCTTCGCATAATCCTCGGCTGCATAAGTAGTTCTGACAGGCAGAAAGTGGGCTGACTTTGTAAGCCTATCGACTACAACCCATATGGAATCATACTTTCGCGGAGTACGGGGCAAACCTGTAATGAAATCCATATTAACTACCTCCCACTTCCATGACCTACATACGAACACATAACCTACCTCGGTGCCTGAGTATTCCATCACCTGTAATCATAAAGGGTGTCTTTTCTTTCTGAGGTGTTGTATCTCGGTAATGAACTAGAACAGGATCCTCAGACTGACGCTCTTTTATCTCTACTACCAAAGATGACACCGCTGTGTCTTGAACAGTTACTCCTACATCACCTGAACCTATCAATTGAACTCTGAGGCTAGCTAATTGATGAACTTCACAGACCATTTCTCTTTTCTCTGGCGGCACATATGACAAGCTACCCATAGATTTACTACTAAGGGCATCGGCTACTACATTAGCTTTTCCAGGATGGTACAGAATATCCATATCATAATCCTTTAGCAACTTTAGCCATCGCCTTTGACGTAAGTTCTAGTCCTTCTGTTTAAAGATGTATTGGAGACTCTTATGATCAGTATAGATATCAACATGGACACCGTATAAGTAGTACCTTCATATCTTCAAGGCATGAATCACTGCCGCTAACTCAAGATCATAGGTTGGATAATTCTTCTCGTGCTTCTTCAACTGTCTAGAAGCATAAGCGACAACCTTACCGTGCTGCATCAACACACAGCCCAATCCAACACCTGAAGTATCACAATATACCACATAGCCATTTGCTCCTTCTGGAAGAGTCAAAACCGGTGCTGAAGTCAACTTATCCTTCAACGTCTGAAAACTCTGCTCACAAGCATCTGTCCATTGGAACTTAGCTGATTTCTGAGTCAACTTAGTCAATGGGACTGAAAAAGAGGAAAATCCTTCTACGAACCTTCTATAATATCCTGCCAGGCCCAAAAAGATATGTATCTCTGTTGGTGCCGTGGGCCTTGGCCAATTCTTCACGGCCTCAATCTTTTGGGCATCTACTCTAATGCCTTCCTTCGAAATAATGTGACCCAGAAAAGCCACAGAGTTTAACCATAACTCACACTTGGAAAACTTGGCATACCACTCTCTACCTGGAAGAATTCCAAGCACTGTTTGTAGATGTTCTGCATGATCAGCCTCTGACGGTGAATAAACCAGAATATCATCTATAAACACAATCACGAACAAATCTAGGAAGGGTCTGAATACACGATTCATCAATTCATGAATACGACCGGGGCATTAGTTAGTCTGAACGACATAACACGGAACTCATAGTGGCCATATCTAGTCCGGAATGCCATCTTCGGAATGTCCTCTTCCTTCACCCTAACCTGGCGGTATCCTGACCTTAATTCTATCTTCGAGAAGCATTTGGCGCCTTGCAACTGATCAAATAAATCATCGATCCTCGGGAGTGGATACTTATTCTTTACAGTCACTTTATTCAATTGCCTATAATCAATGCACATTCGCAAAGAGCCATCCTCCTTTCTTACAAATAACACTGGTGCTCCCCACGGCGATGTACTAGGCCTAATAAAGCCCTTCTCGAGCAAATCTTTCAACTGCTCCTTCAATTTTTTCAACTCCGCAGGTGCCATCTTATAAGGAGGGATAGATATTGGCTGAATGTCTAGCAATAGATCGATAGTAAAATCAATCTCTCTCTCTGGGGGAATGCCTGGAAGCTCATCTGGAAACACTTCTGGAAACTCATTAACCACAGGAACAAACTGAAGAGTCGGCGACTCTGCTTGCACATCTTGAACTCGAACTAGGTGAAAAATATACCCTTTTCTGATCATCTTCTCTGCCTTAAGGTAGGAAATAAACCTACACCTAGGCGAAGCAGCATTGCCCTTCCACTCTAGGACTGGCTCACCTAGGAACTGAAATCGAACCATCTTTGCTCTACAATCAACATTAACATAACAAAAAGCCAGCCAATCCATCCCCATAATAATATCAAAATCAATCATATCTAACTAAATCAGGTCCGCTAGGGTATGACGATTATAAAGTATAACGACACAGCCCCGGTATACTCGTCTGGCTATAACCGGATCCCCAACTGGCGTAGACACCTCAAACCGTCTAATTGACTCAGGCTCTATCCCAAACTTGCCAGCAAAAAATGGTGTAACATATGATAAGGTGGAACCTGGATCAATCAGTGCATAAACATCATGGGAGGAAACTGATAATATACCTGTAACAACATCAGGAGACGTCTCGCGGTCCTGTCTACCAGCCAATGTATACACGCCGTGTTGCGGACCGCTCGAGCTAGAGGATCCACTCCTCCCTCTACCTCGCCTTGCTGGCGTCTGAAAAACTTTCCCTGAAGGGCGCACTGCAGAAGAAGAACCAGCCACAGACCCTGTAGGCTAAACCATACCTGTACCAACCCTCATCGGGCACTCCCTCATCTTGTGGCCTGACTGACCACAAACATAGAAACTAGCCAATCGTAATCGACACTGCCTAGCGTGTAGCCTACCACACTGAGCACACAGCGGCAAGGGTGGCCTCGCCTAGCCTGACTCTGGTCGGTACAGAGTGCCTGATGCTCTGGAACTCTGGCCCGCTCCGGAATAAGAAGAATGATCAAACCTCGAACCTGAAAACTGCGAAGATGAACTCCCTGCTGAATGGAAAGGATATCTAGAATACTGCTGCCTCTGTCCTCCCCTAGACTCACCCCCAATATCTAAATGTCTAGGCCTCTTACCATGGCCTCGGTCACGGTCACGATTTGTGCTCCTTTGACGCTTGCGATCTTCCAGATTCTGTGCATATGCCTGTATACGGGAGATATCCATGCTTGGCTGTAATGCAGTAGTCGTACAAGCATCTATCAAATGTGGCCCTAGACCAGCCACAAAACAATGAACTCTGTCCTCCATCTCAGCCACCATACTGGAGCATATCTGGCCATAGAATCAAAATACACGCAATACTCCTGGACACTCATACTGCCCTACTCAATATGTAAAAATCTATTTGCTCGGGCTCGCCTGACCTCAGGAGGTAGATAATGGCGAATAAAAGCATATGAGAACTCTCGCCACACAGCTGGAGGGGCATTCTCTCCCCTAGATAGCTCCCAAGTCTGATACTACTATACTGCAATATCACGAAGCCTATACGAAGCCAGCTCCACAGACTCGACCTCATCCGCGTGCATGACCCTCAAGGTCTTCTGCATACTATCAATGAAACCCTCGAGGTCCATATTTTGCTTTATCACCGAGAACTCTGGAGGACCTAACCCAAGGAAGGTCTTAACCCTCGAACTACCAGTCCTATCTGCCTGGTCAAGACCAACCCCCTGCCCCTGAGCTTGGGCGGCTACTAAGATTTTGTCTTATTCCTCTTTTATGTCGCCTTTAATTTAGTTTAGTATTTTGATTGCCATCACATAATTTGGTAAAGAAGAAAAAATACTTTTGAGATATTTTGCAAGACTAATTAACTCCCCCGCCTACTATTTTGCGTTGCATGTACTGATATTTTGTCACTAATTTTCTACGTGATAAATAAACATGTGTTGATTGTATTATTTTATTTATAAGTTTCGTCAACAAAAAATAATCTTAAAAAAATATAATTATCCATGTAGGAGTGCAGCTATTCAAGAAATAAAATAACTAACAATTCATATATTTTTTGCCTAGTTTTCAAATATATAAAATTTTATTTTAATGATTCAAAAGTATTATAAGTCCACATAGTTAGTAAATCAAAATATTTAAAAAGAGAAGAGCTCTTATAACATGAAATTATTTGAAAATAAAAAGAAATTCTTGACTTTCAAATACATTTATATTATGATTTAGTTTTTAGGAGTTCGTAGAGAATGTCGAACTACTTCTTCAATAACTTAATGTCACAAAAAGCGAACAAAATAAAATTAAAAATTATAAATTTAATTTTAATATTAGTATTAGTATTGAATTCGGACTTAACACGGGCCAGGTGACACTAGTATATATAATAAAAAAGAAAAAACAAATTGGACAAACTAGTGAAAATTAGAAAATAAGAACATGCTCTTTACTCTTATGAAAAGAAAAATTATAGTATAAAATAGTAGGTACTAAACTTGTACACAACCCGCTTGATGGTACAATCCACATCTGTATATATACTAGACAACTTCTTCATGGTAGTAGTCATCCAGATCCAAGATTTATAACATAGAGAAAAAACCAAACAATCTTGATTGAACAATGGAGGACAAGTATGATCAATTCAAAGGACAACCTCGTCTTCCCAAGTTTGCTGTCCCAAAGAGGTACAATTTAAGGTTGAAGCCTGACCTTGTCACCTGTAAATTCACTGGCTACGTTGACATCTCTGTTGATGTTGTCTCTGACACCAAATTCATTGTCCTCAATGCTGCTGAATTATCTGTTGACCCCAAGTCTCTTCACTTCAAATCTTCAAACAAGGTGACTTTTCTTGATTAACCCTTTTCAAGATTGAGCCTTTTTTGAACAACAAGTAGTTTGATATGTTATCCTTTGTTGTTTGTTCTTTTCAAATAACAAGGTGCTTTTATTGATTGACCCTTTTCAAGATTGATTTTTTTTTTTACCAACAAGTAGTTTGATATGTTATCTTTTGTTGTTTGTTGTTTGTTCTTGATTTTATTATTAGCTGTTGTTTCCTTTGCTTTGGTTACTGTTTTATTTGTTGTTGTGCTTTTCTTGATTGACCCTTGAGCATTTCTTCACCAACAAGTAGTTTGATATGTGATCCTTTGTTGTTTGTTCACTTCAAATCTCCAAACAAGGTGCTTTTCTTGATTGACCCTTTTCAAGATTAAGCCTTTTTTGACCAACAAGTAGTTTGATATGTTATCTTTTGTTGTTTGTTTTTCAATGATATTATTTCCTGTTGTTTCCTTTACTTCTGTTACCGTTTTATTTGTTGTTGCTACTGTTCTCTTCAAATCTTCAAACAAGGTGCTTTTTTTGATTGACCCTTTTTTGACCAACAAGTAGTTTGATATATTATCCTTTGTTGTTTGTTGCTTGTTCTTCGATTTTATTATTACCTGTTGTTTCGTTTGCTTTGGTCCTCACTTGTGGGATCGAAAGAAATGTTAATAGGTTTATAGGCTAAATGGGCTCTCCCACCTATCAGACTAGTCTTTTGGGTTGGGCTCTCCTGTATGGTCTATAACATTGGTATCAGCGCCAGTCGATCCACGCATGGGGCCGTGACTTGGAGTGGTGGCGTGCGTGCCAGGAGTGGTTGCTCTATAACATGCGGTTATCGTTTTATTGGTTGTTGCTACTCTCTCTTCCATTCTTAGCATGGCTTCTTTAGTACTGTATTTCCTCTTCATACTTGATTTTGATATGCTTTACATGAGCCAAGGGTCCATCCGAAACAACCTCTCTACCTTTAGGGGTAAGGCCGCGTACACACTAACCTTTCCCATACCCCACTTGTGGGATTACACTAGGTATGTTGTCGTTTTTTGTTGTTGTTGTTTGTTTTATTGAACACGTGTCTTTTTGTGTGTTATAGGTATTTGAAGCGTTGGAGGTGGGGTTGATTGAAGAGGATGAGATAGTGGTGGTGGAGTTTGGAGAAAGTTTGCCACTTGGTGTTGGAGTTCTGAGTATGGCCTTTGAAGGAACACTCAATGACAGGATGAAAGGGTTTTACAGAAGGTATTGACAGAACAACGATTTTTTTTTTTTAATTGGATTTGTTTTGAGAGAATTTGTCTTCTTTTCTGTTGTAGTGATGATTTGGTTATGTTTTTCCAAGTATAGATGGTTATTGATTGCTCATGCTTTTGCCATCTGATTTCCATTCATAGAATCTAGGATTATCATGTTTATGCTTTTTGAAGACCCCATTGGTCTTTAATTCTAGTTAATGCACTCATGAGAACCTGACAATCCCCCGTATGGAGCCACCGTCGTTTCGTCTGGCATGTACTCTCAGGTCACCACCACTTGTTATCGCAGAATTCTGATGAAGAATCGCCCTTACGCGGTCAACGAACTCATACTAATGTTAGGACTTGTCACAAGCTGATTCAGAAATGAAAGGAGTCTATTCAACTTCACAAAACATTTTTTTTTGGTGTTATCTTTTATATTTACAAAGGACCTTTATCTGGGTGTTATAATATATTAGGCTGATATCATTGGAAGGGTAATACCTGCTTCCGTAAGCTCAGTCTGGAAGGTATGTTGGCAAGCTGCCTAAGTAACTCTGTCGTGGCCTAACTCTATTAGTTCTATAATGTAGCCTGTTGACTAGGCAGCTAGTATGTCAATCCAACATGTTTCTTCCCTATCAATTGGTAGTATTTCTTTCGTGATCTTAGCTGACAGAAAAACAAGATAGGAAAATGTTGCACTTCTCTTTATATATACTTCATTGTGATTGTGATTGTGTTATCTGTAGATCGCTTAACGGTCTTGATTGGCTTTTTGCAGTACCTATGAACATAATGGGGAGAAAAGGAACATGGCTGTTACCCAATTTGAACCAGCTGATGCGAGGCGTTGCTTTCCGTGCTGGGATGAACCTGCTTGTAAGGTATTGTCAGCACATGGCCATCTTTGGTATTTTCACGTGTGCACTTTTCTCTTTGTTTATCTACTCCGTAATCTTAATTGCTATTGCCAGCAGCTGTTTGTTAGATATTCATCATACGTTAGCTATCAGTGCGACAAAACACACATGAACGTGATCTAATAACTTTTCTTTTTTTAATCTTTGTTAAGTATTTTATTTGTTCCTTACAAAATTTAGTTCTTCTAGTTTTGTTAGGAATCAGGTTTTATTTTTCCTTCGTCTTACTTGATATGAATAATCCAGGCCACCTTTAAGATTACACTTGAAGTACCATCGGAACTGGTAGCTCTCTCTAACATGCCAGTAGAAGAAGAAAAAGTGACGGGGAATCTTAAAACAGTTCATTATCAAGAGTCTCCAATCATGTCTACATACTTGGTGGCATTTGTGGTTGGCTTGTTCGACTATGTTGAGGATCATACATCTGATGGTACATATTCTGGTATTAGTGAATTTGTGTCTGACCATTTCCTGTCAGTAAATTAACATCACTTTGTGCAGGAATTCCTGTTCGAGTATACTGTCAGGTAGGAAAGGCAAATCAAGGGAACTTCGCATTACACGTTGCTGTCAAAACGCTGCCCCTCTTCAAAGAGTATGCTTCACTTTGTCTAAATATGTTTTTGTCCTGTTATTTATGGAAAAAGGAACTAATGAAGAAGAGGGATCATGGAAGCCTTAGTTTCTAAATATTTGTATTGATAATGTACCGTTATTCCAGTTTAAGTTTCTTTTTTGGTTTGGCGAGGGTGGGTGGGTGGGGGTTCTAGACAACTGCTTGAAAATATATTCTAATTTGCGGACTAAAATACTTGCAGGTACTTTGGTGCACCATATTCACTACCCAAATTGGACATGATTGCCATTCCTGATTTTGCTGCCGGCGCGATGGAAAATTATGGTCTAGTTACATACCGAGAAACAGCATTGCTTTATGATGATAAGCATTCTGCCGCTGCTAACAAGCAGAGGGTAATATATATTTGTTGGAACTTGGTTGGCTGCTTATGATATGTGGTATTAAACTGACTTATTTCTATCTTGCACCTGTTGAATAAAATTTGGGTTTTCTTCAGGTTGCGACTGTGGTGGCTCATGAGCTTGCTCATCAGTGGTTTGGCAATCTTGTAACAATGGAATGGTGGACACATCTATGGCTGAATGAGGGTTTTGCAACATGGGTATGCTGCTTTTATTAGAAGTATATGCTTTTGTTCATTGACTGGGTCGCAAAGCTGTTCATTCTAATTCTCTGGTCGGCATTCAGGTGAGTTATTTGGCGACTGATAGCTTGTTCCCAGAATGGAAGATTTGGACTCAGTTTCTTGAAGAGGCCACTGAGGGACTTCGTCTAGATGGGCTTGCAGAATCCCACCCCATTGAGGTGTGAAGCAACTTCTGATCTGGTTCTTGTATTGTGCTAAATGCAAGATGCAATTTTTTGTTTATTCTCCAATTTTTGACATCTTTAGTTGTGCTACCTTTAGAGTTTATACAAATCTTATTTTGTCTTAGCAGGTTGACATCAATCATGCCGGAGAAATTGATGAAATTTTTGATGCAATTAGTTATAGAAAAGGTGCATCTGTCATCCGGATGTTACAGAGCTATCTTGGACCTGAAAGTTTCCAGGTTTGCATTTCCTTTGTTTTTACTATATTAAAATTCTTTTCCATTATCTTCATTTCAACCCTTTTTGCTTTATTTCTCTCCTCCCATCTGTTGTGCTATTATTGACATATACTAGTTACCTGGTCTGATAAAAAAAAAAAGATATACAGTTACCGTTTGTGTGTCAGAAGTTGGAGATGGAAAGTGGGATGGTGGAATTAGAAGAAGAACTATACCATTCAGTGCGATGACCTTTTTTAATATGTTATCTTTCCTTACTAGTGAGGCTTGCAAAGTATTGTTAGTAGAAAATTTTGACAGACTTCTCTACTGAGTTACACTAAAACTTCACTCGCCCTTAATTATTACTCGTCCCATTTTATGAGAAGGTGTATGACTAGGGACGTAATTTAAAAAATAAAGAAGACCTTTGACATGTAAGGCAAATACACACACACACATATATGTATATAATATGTGTGTGTGAAGTACCAAATGTATCCTGGTGAGGGTTCCACATCTTTTTTCATTTTCTGTCTCCTTCTATATAAATGGATGAACTTTTATGCCAAGGGGTTAAATGGGGATGATAAGATTAAATAATTTCCAAAAAGAGTATGATGTCATTCTTATTGGGAGGACAATGTGTCACATAAAATGGAACAGAGGAAGTATTATATATAAGGCCTTCTCTGAATGGTTGTGACCTTACTGTGGGGGTTAACTGTTCTTTTTGTAATGAAATCGCATTAGTCTAGATTTTGTGATGAAAGGATACTCGTATCTTCCAATGTTAATTGCCTAGTAAAAAAATAGTCCTTTCTCTTTTCTATGTTCTTGAACTTGATAAAATGGTTTATCTTAGTTATTGAAAATTTAATGGGCATCATGATGATTGAACGAATACTGCTGTTGACCATCATTTTTAAAGCAGCATCCATTAATTTGTCAAAAGAGAAACCACGCTACTCATTGACCACCCATCATAAATATATGTTCTAAATTTTCTTTCCAGAATATCGTGTAGCTGTTGCTTGCTTGTATGGACTAATGAATTTGTCTCTTGTAATATTTCATCAAACCAGAGGGCACTTGCTTCATACATAAAAAGATATGCTTGCTCAAATGCGAAGACAGAGGATTTATGGTCTGTCCTTCAGGAGGAGTCTGGTGAACCGGTGAACAAGTTGATGAACTCCTGGACAAAGCAAATGGGTTACCCAGTTGTCTCTGTCAAGATTAAAGACCAAAAGCTGGAGTGTGAGCAGGTTATCTTGTTTCTAACCTATGTATTCGGTTTCTCTCCCACTCAATAATTTCCATTACCCTAGTCTAGTCTTCTCCATACTATGAGCTCTTAAGACTCCTTTCAGACTTGATAATACTTGTGTTTCTATGCAACAGACACAATTTTTACTGAGTGGTTCTCATGGTGATGGGCAATGGATAGTTCCGTTAACAGTCTGTTGTGGCTCTTATGAAGCTCGTAAAAGCTTCTTAATGCAAGGAAAGTCAGAAGCCGTTGATGTAAAAGACTTATTAGGCTCTTCTTCGTCTAAAAGAAATCCCTGGATAAAAGTTAACGTGGACCAGACAGGTTTTTATAGAGTTAAATATGATGATGAGCTATCAGCTAGACTCAGACATGCTATAGAGAGCAAGTGCTTGTCAACGAATGACAAATACGGTAATTACTGCATTTTTGTTAACATTTTTTTTTTTTTTTGATGAAGTAATGTGTTTCATTGAAAGGCATCAAGAAGATGCAAAGTTGCAGGAGGCTAATTACAAAAGAACAAAAGTGTAGGAAAACATTGTTTGCCCCAAAACAATGTCTCAATCAAGAACTAAAGTGCTAATAAAATCCAAAAACTGTACTGGACTAGTTACTGGGGACAACATTGTCCAACAAAAGAGATTCACTAAACATTTAGCTTTAAGAGAATAACTTGGAGTTGAGATGCCATCAAAACACCTTCTGTTTCTCTAATTCCAGAGACTCCAACAAACAGCAGCAGGGATCATCAACCAAGTTTTTGATGGTCTTATCAACTTTCCAAAGGCTCCAACTCACATATGCCTCTCTAAGATTCTGAGGCATCACCCAACTTAATCCAAAAATATTGAAAACCATGCTCCAAAGATTAAAAGCTACTGGACAGTGAAGAAGTAAATGGTTGACTGTTTCCAGCTGATACTTGCAAAAATAGCATCTGTTGGCCAGTTCACGTTCTTTCCTGTTAAGATTGTCTATTGTAGGGATGGCATTGTTGAGCGCTATCCAGATGAAGCACTTAACTTTAGGAGGTAATTTGGTCCTCCAAATCAATTTCCATGGCCAAGAGTCAATAACCAAACCTTGGTTGCCAAGCTTCCTATAGCATTCTTTAACTGAGAAGTTTCCCTTATTGCCCCATCTTATTCTGTCTGAAGTACTTGCATCAATGCGGAATGTTTCCACCTTGGCTAGTAATTCCAGCAGGCCGTCTAACTCCCAATCTTGAGGGTGTCTTCTGAAGTGCATCCCAGAAGTTGTTGCCTCTATTTTGGGCAATTGAGGTCTTGTCCAGTGCCGTATTGAATAACCCAGGGTAATCTTCCTTTAAAGTGTAGTTGCCTATCCACCTGTCTTCCCAAAATTTCACATGATCTCCATTGCCAGGTTTGAAATGGACCTTTTGGAAGAATTCATTGCCAAGTTTGCCGATATATTTCCAAAGCCCAACTCCATAGGGAGCATTAGATATCTGCATGCTCCAGTTATCCTTTGCCTCATGAATTGATTTGACCACCTCTTTCCATAGGCTCGGTTCTTCTGTGCCATATCTCCAAAGCCACTTCATTGATAAGCTTTTGTTGTGAGCAGACAGATCTCTCACCCCCAGCCCTCCTTCACACTTTGGTTTTAGAACTGTGTCCCACTTTGTTAACATTATTTGTATTAAACAGTTAAAATCGACTGCTGATGGGATTGTGTTTTCCTGAACAGGCATTTTGGATGATTCATATGCCTTATCTATGGCGTGTCATCAGTCTTTGTCATCTTTGCTTGCCCTGATGGCTTCTTTCAGGGAGGAGCTCGACTACACTGTTCTATTAAATCTAATAAGCGTAATTTGACTACTTCACTGACCTCTTTTAGGTATTAGTGTGGTCAGTCCAAAAATAACTGTTCTCCATTCTTCATGCAGATAAGTTACAAAGTTTCAAGAATTGCAGCTGATGCTGTTCCTGACTTGCAAAATCACATAAAGTTGTTTTTCATCAATCTTTTCCAGTTATCTGCAGAGTATGTTACTTCTTTTTCGAAAGTACAACGTACATTACTGTATCTTTGTATTTTTGGTCGTCACACCCAAAGATGCGGTCATGTGAATTCTCACATTAAAGTTCAAGGGGGAAAGAAGACCTGAGCTCTGGGGTGGTGGAAGCAGTGTAAAAGAAAGAGAAAAAGGCACATAGTTGCAATGATTTCTACTCGGTGTGTTATAAGCATAGATAGATGAACGTCTAATAGCTAAATCTATTGGATATAGCAGAGAGAAACATAAATCAGAACAGAATCATGCCTGCTCTGGCTTTCTTAACATTCATGGGTCAACCTATGACGAGAAAATCAATTTCTATTCTCTGAGAGTAGTTCTTGACAAAAGATGACTTAGAACTTCTTGTATCTTGTTATCTTTTGTCTAGTAGCTCTACTGCTAAGTTAGGAGGACTTGGGAGCTGTTAATAAGCACTGAAATCAGTTTAGAGATAATAATTTGTTTCTACTTAGATATCTTTTGCCTATCCCAAAAAAAAAGAAAGATATCTGCTGCCAGTAATGCCTTAGAAAAGAATGAATGGGTAAACTGGTGTATTACAAATTTGGCAGGTTTACCCTTTATTCATCACCAATAGAAGAATTTTGTGAGAAGAAAACTTGTTCATTAAGCTGGAAGAGAAGGATTTTGGTCTGCGGGTCCTGGTTGACCATTAATCTCATTTTTCCAGTGTGGCAACAAAATGTTTGCTTCTAATTGGACTTCCCTTTTATCAACAGGAGACTTGGTTGGGATCCTAAACAAGGGGAAAGCCACCTAGATGCCATGTTGAGAGGGGAACTTCTGAATGCTCTGGCTGCCTTTGGACATGATGAAACAATAAATGAAGCAATCAGGCGCTTCCACATATTTCTGGATGACAGAAACACAGCTGTTCTTCCTCCTGACTTGAGAAGGGTTACAACATTTGATTATATTACAACTCAAAAGTGATTTCTTCTTTACCTTACACAGATTGTGATCCCTCCTTCTGTCTGCAGGCTGTTTATGTAGCTGTGATGCAAAGGGTGACTAAATCAGATAGATCAGGGTTTGAAGCTCTTTTAAGAGTTTACAGAGAGACTGACCTCAGCCAGGAAAAGACACGAATTTTAGGTGAAGTTATCTATCAATTCATGCCAAATGTGACATTACATGTTTTTGTTATCAGTTGATTTCCAACCAATAAGTGCATTCTCTTGTTCTATAGGTGCATTGGCATCTTGCAAGGACCCCGAGATTATCCTTGAAGTCCTCAACTTCTTGTTATGTTCTGAGGTATTCATGATTTTTAGGGAGCACTGGGTTATCTTTCTCCCTCTCTCTCTCTCACACACACGCAGGGGGAGAGAGAGAGAGAGAGAGATCAATTTTTTTTTTCTAACAAAATGTTCTGAGAGTATTCTATGGCTTGGAAATTTTCAGGTACGGAGCCAAGATTGTGTTTTCGGTCTTGCAGTTAGCCTTGAAGGCCGTGAAACTGCTTGGAAATGGTTGCAAGTGAGTTCTCCCTTTCCTATAAATATTGCATTCTTCGAGGTATTTGTATTACTTCTTTCAAATAAGATACCTTGAAAAAGTGCTCGTAGTAAATTGTATTAAACTGTAACTTGTAAAGACGTAGGCTGTAAGAGTGAGGAATTCATGTTAGTTCAAAGTGCAATGATTTCATTAGGAGGAAGTGCAACATGTTCTTATAATATTACTAATATAGGAAAGCGCAACATGTTCATATGAAATAACTAGCACAAAATGCTGTATTTCATAACTGATAGATTGCTCAGGAAGATGCAATGAGACATACATTCTTGATTGAATAACCTCTCTTTTGAGTGCCAACAAAGTGCACGTCCTCCATGAGAAAACACTGCTCAGTGAGGGACCGGGGCGCTAGGTATTTTCTTTCTTCTGGCCATAGGTGGTTCTCCCTGGCTACGAGGCCTCACACGGGTAGAGTTCAACTGTACTTGCAAGTTTCCCCGCAAAAAGCTCTTGTGAAGTGTCTCTCTGGTATTGGGAGAACTTCAAGCCCCTTTGCTTGAGAAATAAGCATTCGCAACACTAAGACTTCAAATTGTTTGAATACAGGATAAATGGGATCATATTCACAAGACTTACGGCTCTGGATCCCTATTGACCCGCTTCATCAGTGCAACAGTGTCACCGGTTTGTTTCTGCTCCCTTGCCATCTTTCTTAAGCATTTGCATGTAGTTGCTTACTATTCTAGGACAACTTTTTTTAAAAGCTGTATCTGTTACTTCTGCCTTGTAATGAGATCACAAGAATGGAAGCAGATTAACGGATTACTCCATTACATATTGTCTTTGATCTTTTGGCTCAATCTTTCTTTTCTTCAGTTCTCGTCCTATGAGAAGGCAAAAGAGGTTGAAGAGTTTTTTGCTAGCCGTACCAAGCCGTACATTGCAAGGACGTTGAAGCAAAGCATCGAGAAGGTTCACATTAATGCAAACTGGGTGCAGAGCATTCAAAACGAGAAGAATCTTTCCGAGGCTGTGACAGAGCTAGCATACCGGAAATACTGAAGCTCTTGTTGAACTTAGTACCCGCCCTTTTAGAGAGTTTCTAGTTGCTCATTAATAAGTTACACTTTTTAAAATGGTTGTCTCAGAAAATAATGAAAAAGGAGGGAGTACTCTGATGATCCCCTCTTTGATCAAACTAGAGGCAATAGGTTTGCATACTTATAAATCATGATGTTTGATTTTGAACTGTTTTTCTTGCTGTGCTCCAGATGAACCAGGTGTAATATGAGATATCTCTTTAATTAAATAGATGTTAACATTTCTGTTGGGAACACAAGATTGACTACCTTCATACTTGACAATCACCCTTTAGATGCAATAGTAATTAATCTGGATTGATTAGTATATTTGGGGAGTTCCAAGGCTTGGGTCGCGTGTATGCCGGACCGGGCATATACTTGTTAAGGAATTACCAAAGTTATGCCGGACCCGACATACTCATGCCTTATGGGTAGACTTGGCATAACTTTGGTAATTCCTTAACAAGTTTATGCCGGGTCTTGCATACTTATAGACAAACTTTTAATGGGCAAACTTTTAGTTAAGCCTTAACTAAAAGTCTTTTCCTAGTTATGCCTTATGGGGCAGACTTTTAGTTAAGGCACAACTAAAAGTATGCCCCATAAGGCATAACTAAAAGTATGCCCCATAAGACGGAACTTTTCCTTAAGGCATAACTAAAAATTTGCCTTATAAGACAAAGTTTATATCTTAAAGAAAAGTTATGCCTTATGGGGCATACTTTTAGTTGTGCCTTTAACTAAAAGTCTGCTCCATAGGCATAACTAGGAAAAAACTTTTAGTTAAAGCTTAACTAAAAGTTTGCCCATAAGTATGCAGGACCCGGCATAAACTTGTGAAGGAATTACCAAAGTTATGCCGGACCCGGCATACTTATGCCAAGTCTGCCCATAAGGCATAAGTATGCCGAGTTCGGCATAACTTTGGTAATTCCTTAACAAGTGTATACCGGTGGGGGCATAGCGAAATTTAAACTCTGCCTTGCGAATTTTTTAAAAATTTTTGACTGAGTGAGGGTTCGAACCTGTAACTCATGGATTTTAGCCGAAGGGCAAAATTTAAAGATTTCAAATATGAGGGGCAAAATTTAAAGACTATCCCAAAAGAAGGGCAATTCGAATTCTTTTTGAGCCACAACCAGAGGCGTTTGGAACATACATTTTATGGGTTTAAGTAAGCCCATCATTTTTTAACGGAGCATAGATATACATTAACTTTACTAACATATCAAAAGATACCTTTTGATGTGCAATGAGTTCAGTAGTAAAAATCTTGAAAGTTGAATCCATCAAAGTCAAAATCTTTGATACGCCTTGCCCTACAAATTAAATCCAGTTTGATGACTGAATGATGAACGGTACTCTTATCTAGCTTCTTCCTTTATCGTATAGAGGAGATGGATTGGATTGAATACCATAGTTCTTCAATATACTCTGAAACCCACATACAAAGTATAAGAAGATGCATAGTTGAATACATTTAAGAAGAGGTCTCTCTATTCGCTCATTACTGTTTCCAACAATGTCAAGTAATACTGAGAGGCAAATAACCTCACAGAGCAATTAACTCGGAGGAATAATGTATGTTCCTACTTCAAACAGCTAAAGGAAGAAAACTACATACAGAGGATGGAACAAGTACTACAATACATACAGTAAGCTACTCTAATGAAAACCTTAGTCCCAGAGTCCCCCGGTAAAAATTAAAAGGGCTGGCTATATTGAATCATATGAAGTCAATACTGTGAACCTATAAATGGAAACGGCTGATTGAGAGATCAGTTATGTTAGGTTTTGGTCTTAAATTTTCTTTGGGCTTTCAAGTCCACAACAATCACTGTTATGTTGTCCTTGCTGCCCTTTTGAAGAGCTCGAGTTGACAGGCATTCTGCTGCTGCCTGTGCTGCTGGATCAATTCCTTGGCCCCTTTCCAAGGGAAGCGTTCCACCGTTCTTTTTATGCCAGAGAAGTATGCGCTTGCGAGCCAAATCACACACCTCTTCATTTGTCATAACATCCCATAAACCATCACTTGCAAGGATAAGGCATTCATCCTCCTTGGTTCGAGGTATGAACATTACTTCTGGATCAGGAATTATCCACGGCTTCAAGTATCTATCTCCTGCAACCAAGAACCAAGTAAAATGTAAAGGAAATAAGGAGAGGTATTGGCAGGATTGGAACAAAAGGTTCATGCAAATGGACACCTAATACGTCGAATTGTAGCCCCAAACAAAATCCAATCACGTGGTAAATGCCCGGGCAACACCATCGCTAACAAGATAGATACACCTTGATAATACTAAGTTATTCACTGTATGGTAGTTCTCATAAGTCATGTCAAATAGGGAAAAAGAATGGAAAAAGCAGAGTGGTAGATTGAAAACACATCATTCTATTCTGGCAAGCTCATTGAGTAATCCTTTCACAGTTTTCAAACAGCTTAGATCAAGACGCAGATAGTTAAGTCACCAGCATAAACATGCCTACACAACTGGATGACAAAAGTTGGGCATACTGGCTATATGCTTAATAATGGATATACAGATCAATTAAGCCACTGGGAATAATGAACTCGTGTACAACAACTTAAATTACTTAACGTCACTTTAACCATATCTTTCAAGATGACATTAGAAACATGAATATATGATCCACACCAACTTCATCCTATAGGCACTAGAATATCTCCTTTTAATTTACAAACCTGCATTTTCAGCCTTCAGCGACAAGTGTCAATGCACATGTATAGAAGCAAAGCTAGCCTTCAGTACAGATTTACAATTTGTTGGTCATTTATATACTGTAAGATAGAATGAGAAAAAGAACATTCTAACATTTCAAGTTCATATCAAATGGCAAGGGCACACTTAGTCACAGGTATAGAAAGAATTGCATGACAGACGTGACAAAGTGAGCTCCTTTCTCATCACAAAGCAATCTCTCAGCAATATGAAATGAAAAGGTACAAATCATCACAGTCAAAGGAGCACCTCCCCAGAACCAGGATACAGAAGGTTCCCAAGGCTTTTTTTGTATTGTTTTTACCAAAATTTTAAGGCATTAAGCAGGATCAAACAAGTGATGATCAGAAAACAAAGGAGGAGCTGAAGATTACCATGCATCTTTTGTTTTATTTTTTATTTATAACTGTTAGCAAGTTGAAGGTCATAGTCCAACAGTTGCACTAACCAGGGTTAGACAAGTGATGATCAGAAAACAAAGGAGGTGCCAAATATTTCCATGCATCTTTTGTTTTGTTTTGTTTAGTATTTTTACTTATAATCTTCAGCAAGTTGAAGGCTAAGTTGTTCGGACTCAGATGCAGGTGTCCGATACAGGTGTGGATCTAGAGGTCGGATCCTTCATCATCTAAATTTTAAGATTCGGGGGTAGGGATCTTGGGTATGGATACGTGTGGCAAGATTCGGCTAAAAATAATTCAAATATCTTAAAATAGAGTTATAAAAATATGCCTAAATTATGGTGGACTATTTGGAAGGAAAGGAATGCATGAATTTTTGAGAGCAAATTCGACTCTGTAATTATTATCAAGTATAGATGCATCTCTTTACTGTTTTTGGGGCGTAACACGGCTATTGCAAATAATATATAGGCCATGACAGACTTCTTGAGTTCATTGCACATTCAGCAGTGATGTTGACCTGTAAATATCCTTCTGGTTGCTGACTTTTTAATATAAATATCATTTAACGATAAAAAATATTATATGCCTAAATTATGACTTCACCTTAACTTTTTTTTAATTATTACAAGCGAACCCGCAGCCGCTACCCTTTCGGGCGCGCACAGGGTAAACCCCGCTCCTGCGCAATAGCCCGCAAACCACACAGGAGAGATAACCCGCACTAGAGAAGCCCCATGCGACTAGCTCGATCCAAAAGGCAAATCCCCTATTGTCGTAGGCAGGGGTTTCGAACCTGAGACCTCCATTATGGAAGTCTCATGCTCAACCAACTGAGCCACCCTTAAGGGTCACCCTAGCTTTTGTTTTGATTTCAGAAATCATGATTTTGGTCAAAGTATCCAAAAATCGTTTGACCATCCCACACCCACGTCGGGGTGCAGATTGTCCAAAAATGCATAGCTTTTGGAGGATCCGACACACATCTCATACACATCCGATGAGATGATACTTTTGAAGAGTTCGAGCAACATAGGTCCATGCAACTTAGGTTGAAGGTCAATAGTTTGACAGTTGAACTGCAGATCATTAATCGAAGTGTGTGCCTTTGTGGCCACAATTAGTGCTGGCTAAATGGATAAAATATTAAAGTATCTACTAAACCAGCAGGTCAAAATCAATAATTGGATAATTGGTTCATTTAAATCGGGTCAAATATGGATCAACCCATATAACCGGCAGTAAAAATGGATAAACAACGGATAATAAAAAAGGGTTTCAAGCTATCAAAGCTGTTCTTGAACCCAAAACACAAAACCCATTGTCGCTAGATTTCCATATTATCCGACATTCCGTTATGGTACTTTGTTTTCAAATTGGAATGTTCTCATGATAAAATTGTCGAAGTATTTCTGATATTAAATGATTGCTGACTAGCAATCTTTATTTCCTTTCTAATGTTTTTTCAGGAAGGCATTAATCCGCAAAGAAAGATGAAAATGTCCAAGTAAAATTTAGGCTGATCAAGCACAAAGCCGAATATCTTCTAAGGATTTATAAAGATTCATATTTGATTACAAATATTTTATTTTATTAAAATTCGTAACCCCAATTAGTCAACGTCCGTTGCAGTACAAATTGTTTGATCAAAGTAAAAGAAGACTAATTAGAATTTGGCCATAATAAAGTATCTCAGTCCATATGCCGTCTGGGACTAATAATTAGGAAGAACCTAAATTTAAAGATCTGTTTCAAATTATTAAAATGCTACATCATATCATTGCTTTAATTAAACGAAATGAGTAATTAGTTCATGTTGTTCCTTTTTGGTAGCGTTTGGTTGAAAAATTAAAAACCGAAAATTGAGTTTGCAGAAAAGAATCAATCTATGAAATCTTATTTGTTTGTGCTGTTTTACCAAAAAAAGGTTTACTATTCAATGCTTGCTGATTCGTCTCTGTTTTACCATACTACACAGATAAGGGAATTATAGATGGGTATCCGTATTATCCGTTACTCTACACATTTTTTATCCATAATAAATATGTGCAGATCGGATGTGTTATCCGTTTTTGTCTAACCTGTTTTCAACTCGGCCATCCGGCCCGCCATTTGCCAGCACTAGCCACAAGGCCAAAGACGTCGCTGATGGAAGGGCACAAAAGTTCTGACTTTGTTCATGGAGACAATATAAAAGGAAAACTTGGTTAAAATGTCTAGTAAAAGTAGTATTTATTCCTCGTCATATGTTAGACCTCCTACCTCCTATATTCTATGAACTTCTGATCTTTAACATTGAATAGTTGCTGATTAATGCAAAAATTGAGTAGAGAAGAAAGGAAACTTCTTAATTATTTTGGTGATTAATGTTTTTCTGATGAAGTTATTTTGGTGATATGTACAAGAGTGGCTCCTGTCTTTTTCCACTTACAATTCGGTAAGTAACTAGGAGTTAACATAGAATTAAATACAGAATATTTCACGATATTCTATAAAATATTATAGGACACACTCCAAAAATCACTTACTATCCAATGAATGTAGATATATTGTGAATATACATTCTAAAATATAATTCCATTAATCAATTTGACATTCAATAAGCCCCTCATATTGAAGGTGGTAAAACAACTAGAATTTGTAAATCGAAACTGGAAAGTGATGAGACGCTAGACAATGACGTGAAGCTGATAAGAGACTAACTAAACGCGTGTTGTTGCACAATAACACGGTGTTGATTGAGACACCAACATTCACTGACAGAGAAATGTTGCTAGAAAAAGAGATGTGCCACTAAAGGAAAACGTTACTGGATGGTGATGTGGCACAAACTGGAGAGTGACATGTCATTGAACAATTATGTTCATATTTCAATCGACGTGATACATACTGCCTAAACAATGGCCTGGAAAGTGACCAGAAAAGACGAATAGTACCAGAAGAAACATCTAGAAAATACAAAACTCACGAGAAAGGACACATCGCACCATTGGAATGGTCATCGAAAGTTGACAATACAAGTAAAATTATGACAAGAAAAATTTCGCTTAGGTAGACAATTCAAAGAATATTTGACAGTATCCTAGAATATATGAAATGTTCCATAATATTCTCCTACTTATCTTCTATGAATCTAGACACATTCTAAAATGTAACTTCAGTAATCCTTTTGACTTTCAGAAATTACATTACTTAATAATGTACAAATTGTTCACAAGTTGTTACCATAATGAACAATTGAAATTCAAAGTACGATCTGACGTGTTCCATACAAATCAACTTATTCACAAATCATCCATCCATGTGTGTGAATGAAAGACTGGAAAAGCCTACGTAAAAGACGAAGGAGCTATAAGAATTTGCATCTTCATTTTGGCATCTAGAAAGAAAGAATGGCACACACTATTCTCTTATTGAAGGAAGGAGAAAAGCGCTACACTACAGCAGTTCTCTATGGAAGAAGATTAGCATATGTGGGCTTATCTTAGCAGCCATGACACTAAGTTGTTTTTATGTATCTTGAATAAGGCAATACGCCTATTCTGTACTCTCCTTTTTTTAGGTTCCCAAACAAAGTTTCCTTTCCAAGGTTAGTAAATACTTAGACAGATGCCAGCATGCCTACACCCAGTTCCAGGAAACTCTTCAAGACGCCGTCAAGATCAAGAAACAAGAAGGTCTGCACTGAGTACCTAAGCACACTATGGGCTTCTCGATGTACTGTTGAATTCGCTAAAACAACAAAGTTTAGGATAAGTATCCAAATTCTCTCTTGCAAATTGTAACAAGCCTGAGCACTTCAGAATTAGTATATGCTTGGGGCTACATTGTGAAGCCATTTGTCCACTTTTATATGAGGGTTGGATACAATCATATTTTCTTTAGCACCTCAGATCCTATCAAGTGCAGACTCTGGTACCATATCCTAACAACCCCGGGGCATGTGAACCTAAGGCCCTGCCACTATAGAATGGATTATTTTACCATATTACGGGTCTATAATCACATGAGTTAAAAGCCTACCACTGATGATCAAGTCCAATTCTTTAGTTTGATATGACGATCATCTTGTTTGTTTATTCAAGCAATGTGGATAACCAATAACTGCTGTGTCCAACTAATACCATGACGTGAATTATTGATATCAGTTATACTAGGGAGGATGCTCTGGAAGTGCCAAAATCATGATTAAATCTAGGTATGCTCAGGTTAAACACGAAATGAAAATGGATATATTCTAAGACCGCCAGCTAACATATAAAAGCAAACTATTCTATAAGGTAACCTGTAACCTAGTAGCTCAGAACCTGACAGAACGGGAAGACACAGGATGCAAAAGATCATAACATTTTTGATAAAACCAATAACGTTGAGTACACACGGATATATCAGTCATGATTTGCAAATGCCAAGATAACAGGGTAGATC
The DNA here is from genome assembly GCF_019175385.1 of Lycium barbarum. NCBI lineage: Eukaryota > Viridiplantae > Streptophyta > Magnoliopsida > Solanales > Solanaceae > Lycium > Lycium barbarum. The sequence continues at coordinate 41,540,336 of NC_083340.1, read as the reverse complement.
GGAGAAACATACCAATAGACCTAGACATTGCAAGAACGCCGAAAACACGATGCCCATTCCACTGTATAACCTTCCCTCCAGCTGCTTCAATCCTTGCATATTCATCTTCTCGGTTTGGCTAATAAAGAAAACATAAAACGAATATTGGCACACAAGGATTAGTCAGTGACATCACAGGTAATCAAAGTCATATCAGAACAACTGTTTCACTTACTTTGTGATCCACTGACAATGCCATGGGTTCTTTCCCACGGCATAGAACAGCCCTTGAATCACCACAGTTTGCTACTAATATGTGCGATGAACAAACAATGGCGACAACGGACGTGGACCCTACAGTTTCTGGGGCAACAGCCTCATGATTTCCCCCCGCCCCTCCAACCTCATCATCAACCTTGAGAAAACAGTTGGTAAATGCCTTTTTCCATTGGTCCTGGATATTTTGCCTAATATTTTCATCATTGATATTCGCCATAATGGTTTCCAACTCCTCAGCCAATACAGCGTGCATTCGATCTCGGCAGTAATTTGCCACCTGGAAAATAAATATCCCAAGTTTGTATCAAATATATATGTACGAGGAGGCATGCAAACCTAAGAGACCTTGTAAGCAAAAAGAGAGAGATACCTGAGAGCCACCATGGCCGTCATAAACTCCAAAGAAATGCGCTGTCAAATGACTTAAGCACCTAGTAATTCCATCAGGCACACGATCGCCAACTAGCATCGGTAAAGGAATTCTCAAGAACCTAGGAATAGTTGCAAGCGCATCTTCCATTTCAGGTCTCCTTCCACACACAGATGTAAATCCCCAAAGGGGTATATAATCCACTTCAAAAATACTGCGGCTAACTGCTGAGGGTAGCTGAACAACAACTTCAGCAGATGATTTTGAGCTGGAGCCATCCGTAATCTGCTCATCAACTTTGACCAGAGGCTTTTCTACCAGATCTCCAGCCTTATTAGCTATAAGTTTGACATCTACCAAATTCTGACCGTCTATATCAGACGCTACCTCAAAACTTATAAAATCATCAGCACATAAACTACTGGAATCACTTACCACTGACAGGGAATATGAACTATCAAGAATTTGATCACCATCCAATGATAAGATCTCATCATCCTCATTTTCATTTTCAGATATCATATGTAGCCTACTTTCTTCAGGTACAGTAATAATACTGACTTCTTTCTCTGAATCAGCACATTTGCAATCATCATTACCAGAATCTGTCGAACTTGTAGCGTCATCCATTGACTTTAGCCTAGTGACATCCATATTATGACTTACTATACTTTTTTGGTTGTGACAGATCAAGTTACCTAATCTAAATGGCAGAGCAACCGCCAAACACATCTCCTCCATCAAAATCACTATCTTGACAGCAGTAAAAGTTACCCTCTAACCCTGTCATTGTCAAACTACTAAAAGATCACTTTTCTTTTCTATCAAGAATAATCTTCTCATGAACTTCACAACACCATTTTCCATGCCTAGAAAGATCAAACATCAGCCCTATCTTTAACTTGCTCCCATTAAACCTCTGATTCTTGAAAATGGCAATTTTTTAGTCAGATCTGGTAAGCAAAAAAAGTAGTAGTAAACACCAACAACCTTTTTAGTACAAAATTCACCTAAAAATACAAAAAAGGTAAGATTTTCTCCACTTTCTTTAAATTCTTCTTCTTTATCCCAAAATCTACTCAGTTACTCAAAAACCAAGAATTGAATCAACCTGTAAATTGGTCCTTAAACACAAGAAAGGGAAGAAAAAAGGAAAAAAGGGTCATGTGAAATTATAAAGAAAAAGTGTCAAGAATCACAAGAAACACTGAAAAAGATGGTACCCTTTTGTTGTCACATAAAACTTTGAGTACCTTGGATCTGAGGGCAACAATCACTCTTTCACAGTCTTTTTCAAACAATTATGTTATGTAACCAACAAAATATAATAAATGGGATATGGATATAGTACAAGAACCACTATTACCAAATCTTTCCCTCTTCTTATTTTTTCCTTTATCCTTTTTTTTTTTTTTCAAGAATCTTTTTGTTCAGCTTCACTTTCCTTCTCAACCCCAGAAGAGTAATACTAATATAGTATCTGTGAAGAGAAGGGAGAAGCATCAACAATGGAAAATACCAACAACAAAAAAATATGGGTTGCTTATACAATGTAACAGTTTCAATGTGATCATTGATATTTATTTTTAATATTTATAAATTCTCAACCCCAGAAGAGTTAATATATAGTATCTTCTTTTTTCTTATTTTTAATAAAATATTTATATAATAACCTCATAAGTGTTCTACGCAGAATTATGAGGTCATTGTATTTCTTACCTAAACTAACTATTTATCAAAATACATTCAACTAGGATATGATGGTACATAGTGTACATTTTTTTGGTAAAAAATGATGCCAAATGGCACTCCACATAGATAACTAAAAAAATTAAGAGATAATAGTCAAAAACACATTTGAAGTTTTACCTTTTTACGAGTTTCCAGCACCACTGAATATTAATCGATATGTATTTTGATAAATAGTTGGTGATAGTTTAGGTAGAAAATGCAAACACTTGATAGTTCAGGTGCATTTTGATAAATAATTGGTGATACTTTAAATAGGAAATGCAAACACCTATACTTTAGTAGGAAACTAACAAAAAAAAAAAGATAATTAAGGTGTGTTTTTACGATTATTTCTTTCATTTAATATACTTATCTTTCACTTAGGGTCTTGTGGAGAACAACAAAAGGACCAGGGGTAAAAATAGTTCGAGATTTATTTTCTGGAAGGAAAATGAATTATTATAATATTAATTAATACTCCCTCCATTTCAAAATAAGTGTTTCTTTTAGCTCATGCACATTCCTTAAAAAATTACTCACTCCTAAAAAATTAGGAGTGTTTTTACCAACTTACTCCTAATTAATGCTTAGAAAAAGAAAAATTATTTAATGATTCTTGATTATAAATAAGGATAAGTTTGGAAGAATGAGATTAATTTCTTCTTGAAATCCTAAAGCGTCACTTATTTTGGAACAAAATAAAAAGCCTAAAAGGACACTTATTTTGGAATGGAGGGAGTACAATTTAGGTGTCATTTGTTTGTTGGTTAGAGTTGGTATTAATGATACAGAGATTAATTGTAAAAGAATCTATCTACAGAGTTTATTTATTTATGTATTAATTATTCTATATTATATCTTGCATAAAATAATATATAGATGCTCTTATATATATATATATATATATATAAGTTGTATGGGTTTCTAAATTACATATATAAGTTGTATGGGTTTCTAAATTACAAATTAAACACTATATTAGATGTGTTGAATTTTATACATAACACAAGAATGTTATCAAACATGATATTATGCAAGGTTTAATATATGAATAACTTAGCTCCTAACCAGAAATCAAACGACCCTAAGTATTTAAGCATTTCCCAAAAATAAAATAAAAAGTGTCTAGATGCTACGTGGAATAAAAGTTCATTATTTTTTATGTATAAGATGAGCTGAGCACTGAGCAGTATTATTCTTTAGCTTGACACCTATTTTAGTATGACACTTTTTTTTATGTAAATTTCAACATCAACTCTTAACTTTTTTAAATAAAATATATTTATGTATAAGATTAGCTAAATTGTGAGCACTGAGCAGTATTATTCTTTAGCTTAACACCTCTTTTAGTATGACACTTTTTTTATGTAGATTTCAACATCAACTCTTAACTTTTTTAAATAAAATATATGTATTTAGAAATTAAATAAAAAGTACTAAAGTTTTCTTAAAGATCTTTATTTTTTCTTTTTTAACTTACACCAGTGTGATTATTTTGGACACACACAGTGCTAAATAGTACTTAAAAATAATTCCACAAATTGAAAAAAATTAAATAAAAAAGGAGAGATGTCTTATCTAAAGAGCATATTAAAGTTCCTCCACCCGTTATACGTTTGCTCTTTCACTATTCCTTCTCCAATTCGATGCCCCACCATTTGTAGTTTTTTTGGTTTTCTAGTGAACATAATTATTTTTGTAATAATGGTATTTGATCATCTTGGGTATACATTTTTTTTTATTACATAGGGGTAAGAGAAGGGAAAATGGGGGAAGGAATTACAATGTGTGATTCGAACTCTCATTAATAAGGTGAAAGTTTAGGTAGTCAACCAACATGAGCTACTAAATCCCTACTATAATAGTAACAATTTAGAGTTGCCTTTTTCATTCTTACATATTACTCTTTTTTTTATTACATAGGGATAGGGAAAAGGAAAATGGGAAAGGAGATTGCAACGTGGGGATTCAAACCCTTCACCAACAAGGTGAAAGTTCAGGTAGCCAACTAACTGAACTACTACATCCATACCTTGCGTATGCATGGATTAACTATTAGACAGTTTTTTTGTTCTGGTAGAACTATTAGACAATTTGCTGCAATCAACAGTACGGGTGTAGAGGTAAATTTATTTACTAAATAGACCATATGAACTTACATTGATGGGAGGGAAAAAAAATCTAACGTGTGTAGAGGTAAATTTGCTTACTAAATAGACCATATGAACTTACATTGATAGGTGGAAAAAAAATCTTACATTAATTTTTTTATAGGAAACCCAAATCAAAATCTTTCCATTATTATTTTTAGAGTTTAAGTTATACACACCGTCAATGTACGAAAATTTTTACGCTATCAAATCATATTTATCAGTTATAGCAAGTATTCAGTCTAATTTTCAAGATTACAAATTTAGTATCTCAAGAAGAGCTTATCTATAAATATCATTTGATAATTTGAAGTTTTAAAGTTTGCACTAACAATAACGAGTATATAACTTTACCTATTATTCTTATACCTCAATCATTTCTCGTGCGGACCATTTTGATGGACAACTTAATAGTGGATTGTGTCCACTATACACTCAAAAGTTCCACTTCGAGAGGCTTTGTCTTGTGTCCTTTCTTCTTTTGGATAAGTTAGATTATGTGCTTGCACCCTATGATATAAAAGATTTGTCACAAATCTATTAACGGTAATGTCACCTTTCTTTCACATTTTCTTTGAAGTAAAATATAATTTATACATTCTCCACTGTCTCAAAACAAAACATAATCGGAAAAACTTTGTACAACAGGGGTGTGTTTAGCACGAATTGGAAAATATTTTTTCTTAGTTATTTATTTTTTGATATTTGATAAATAAATAAACAAATGTTATTCTAAATATATTTTTACGTAATTTAGGAAACCGCTATAAAGGTGGAGTGAGTGGAGGTGGGGAGTTGGGGGGTGGCAGACGTGGGGTGGTCAAGGGGGGAGGGTTGGAGGCATAGGGGTGGAGAGGAGATAATGAGTTTAGAATCACTTGTGGAATTTGTTTTTCCTACTCCCAATAAGAAAATTATTTTCCTTATTTTTAAGTAATTATTTTTCTAGAAAAGATGTTTTCCAAAATAATTTGACCAACAAAATAGAAAAAATTGAAAAGCACTTCCGAAAAATATTTTCCTCCATATCAAGAGCACCCTAAGTTTGTTTAAATTTACATTTGAGAGAAACTTAGAAATTTATTTATTGGTGCTGCTTGTTCAGCTGTATTGACATTAATCTATATTTTCTATAATAAAATTTTTCCAGATCAGTAACTGTCAAACCAAAGTTAGAAATGCAAAGAAAAGAGAGATCCGCCTAAAGAGAGTCCATTTTTCTCTTAATTGTTTTTGCATATAATAGAAAACAAGTGTCTAATCTTGAAGTATTTGATTAAAAAGTGTTAATTCAAGAATTTGACTCTACCAGTGTTAGGTAAATCTGTGATTAAAAGAAACGAGGTTGGACCTTTTATTAATTAGTACTAGTAATAATAATTAATGTGCAAACAATAGTAGAAAATAGTCGCTGGATAGGAAAAGATGACCTCATTCAGATTGAGTTCAGATGATCTAAGTGGTAGGGCAAGTCATTTGTAGTTTTTTTTTTTTTTTGGGTGGGTGGAGGGGGGGGGGGGGGGGGCAATAAGCTAAGATATATAATAAACTAAACCGAAATAATATTAGGTTTATTATATATATATATATATATATATAACTAAGAGAATCCAGAACATAAGTATAGGCGGGTTAGAGTAGTCATGCATGTTCATTCTAATTTTTGTAATCCCAATTTTGCTAAAGTCTGTCATTTATTTAGTTTTCGAGTAATGTGGCAAATGATCGAACTATCAAGTAACCCAAGACGAAGGGAAATTGTTAGATTCTCATTTAGAGGAATTTCAAGTATATGCTCCATTTATGAAGTAATTTTTGTTCTATGGGATTCTAAAGTGTAACGATTTGTTTGGTCGTTTTAGACTTTTTGACCTTTTTTACCCCTGTTGACCCTTTTCCTAGCTCTATTAGAGTAACTTTTACCCATGGGGATGGGTGGTACGGTTCCCGAGAGAGAGTCGGGAGAGTCGTGTTGAAAATTGAGGATTTTAGAGGCCTTAAGTTGAATAAGTGAAAAATGGTTGACCAAAAGTTGACTTTTGTGTATACGAACCTTTTTGCAATATAATTTCTTGTGCTCCGATTTCTGCTATTATCTGTTATTATCTGTTATTTCCTATGCTTTGGTTATCTTGTGTCATCTGCTCCGATTTCTGCTATTATCTGTTATTTCCTGTGCTCTGATTATCATGTGTTATCTGTGTCGCTTGCATTATTTCATTTCCATATCGCTTTAAATCTCTTATCCGAATCTCTTAACCTTATCTGACTTCTTTTTATGCTTTTATTGAGCCGGGGGTCTTTCGGAAACAGCCGTCCTACCTTGGTAGGAGTCAGGTCTGCGTACACTCTACCCTCCCCAGACCCCACGATGTGGGATTTCACTGGGTTGTTGTTGTTGTTGTTGTCGGTTCCATAAGGTCTGTACAGTCGAATATAACCTAGTAGGGTGGTTGGTTCGGTTCTCGAGGTGCTCGGGAGCATTTTGGTCCCTTGGTTGGAAACTTGACTTTGGGGGTTGACCGGGTCAAAATGACCTCCGTTGGAAATTCCGAGGGCACGAGTGAATTCGTAGCGTGTTTTTACGTTGATATGCATATTTGGTTTATATGCGGGAGGTCTTAGATGGATGTCGGGTTTTGGGTTGGATTTGGTGAAAAACCAGGTTTTTGTTGGTTTCTGGTGTCCCGCTTCTGCGGGTGTGTGTTCGCTTCTGCGGGCCCGCCTAAGCGGGACTTGGCTGGCAGACACGAGTGGGTGAGGTGTTAAGTGACTCAGCGGAAGAGTGTTGTGGACGAATTTGGAGAGCTTGTGGGTGATTTTATCTTGGGGTAAGTTCCTTTGTACTTCCTTGTGATTTATTTATGGCTTAGATTGGAATCCATGATAGCTTTCATCTTTTGAGATTGGGGAAAATAGGTTAAAACCCTAAAGTATTTTTATGTTTCTGTTTTCAATTCTAATGAGTTTTGTGGGAAGGTCTATTGATTTCCAAGCTTCTATCATTGGGGAATTTAGTTGTTAAGTTGAATCTCTCCTTAATTCTAGGGTGTTGAATATGGAGAATTGGAGGTTTTCAATTAATGATGAAACTAATGCTAAGTGAGGACTAGTTGGTGTTGATGATTAGTGGTTGGACTTCTTAAGCTTAGATTTGATCTTTTCCAACTTGAAATTCCCCATTTTACCCTTTGTGGCCCCGGGGTCATTTTTTAGGGTTTTCTGAAACCATAACAATATGTGTATCTTTAGATCTGTAATTAAACATAGATTAATTATTTGTTAGACTTTGAGCATTTGGAGGCAATCCAGAAGGGAAAGGCCCCCAGGTTTGAGGAGTTCGAGGCTCGTGTTCGGCTTTGAGGTAGGTTATGTCTTATCTTTCTTAGACTTTGATTAGCGAATCGCATGTGTTATGTAGTTATCGACGGGGAAAGCATGATAGGCCTTCGGGCATGGCTGTGGTGTTAAATCCACTGGCTTGGTATGATTTCTGATTATTTGGGCTTGCCGCCGTACTTTATGCAATTATTGACATGTTTTGTACTTGACAACATGGTTGTGATTATGCAGACTATGCTAGTCCTACTTGTTGTGATTAGGACTGAGTATTTGATATGATTCCATGATAGCTTGATAATCCGTGCAAGGATTGAATTGTCGTTGTGGCGCTTGTGAATTCCATATCATATTAACTGCGTTGATTACACGTGATCTCTCATTTCTTGCATTCACACATTCATACATGATGAAAGAGTTATGGAAACGGATTTGAAATGGAAAGAAAGAGAAAGAGGAAAGTAACATTATTATTGGTATATTCTGAGGTCTGAACAAGACGTATGGTGGCAGAGTCACGATTCGAGGTCTGTTCTGGAGTGGCTAGTACATGGACGCCGCGGGTCTCCCATAGGTCATGACTATTGAAGCAAAAAGTGCTTATAGCATGTGTGTATAGGTTCAAGATATTGATCATTGCATCTCATCTGCATTGCACTTCTTATTATCGCATCACATATTATCTCATCGGATTCTAGTTGGTGTTGTACTTGTGTTATTGTCTATGGTTGAGGGATTTCTTAGAAACTTGGAAGACTTGCGGGTTAGAAGCTTAAACCTAGGCTATGACTAGAGAATTTTGGGACATACCGTGCTAGTCAGACCCGAGCTAGATCCGTGTCTTCCGAGCCACCGACGGATCATCAGGATGAGGTCTTTGGGGAGGAGGGGTTGGGACCAGCACCAACTCAGCCCGATATTATTGCTACTCCAGTTCTATCTGATGCTTTGGTTCGAGTGTTAAATCTGCTTGAGGGGTTGACTCAGGCAGGTGTTCTACCAGCTACACCGGATGGTCAGGGAATTTGATTGACTGATCAAATTCTAGAGAGGTTGCGTGCTCCAGAGGCACAGCCAGCTGCGGTTGTGGCTCCTTCTATGGATGAGGTCCCCACACCAGATTTCCTTCCTAGACCGGTAGTAGGTCCAGTGATGACCCGTGAGGAGTAGGACTTATTTGGGAGATTCACCAAAATGAAGCCTCCCTGTTTCTGCAGCATTCAGCAGGAGGACATCTATGACTTTATTATTGATTGCCATGAGAGGCTCCACAAGTTGGGGGGTGGTGGAGACGCATGGAGTAGATTATGTGGCCTTCCAGTTGATGGGTGATGCCAAGCTTTGGTGGAGGTCTTATGTCGAGTGTAAGACAGTTGGGTCACCTCTGTTGTCATGGACCAGGTTTTATCAGATCTTCTTGGAGAAGTACGTCCCGCATACTTTGAGGGACAAAAGACGGGATGAGTTCAGTAACCTAGAGTAGAGAGGGTCATCCATTGTCGAGTATGAGGCTTGCTTCCATTCCTTGTCTAGCTATGCGCTTCAGTTGCTCCCCACAGAGGCGAAGAGAGTAAGGAGATTTGTCAAAGGGTTGGGTGTTCAGTTAAAGTTGGCGGCTCTACAGTTAGTGACCACAGGGGCTACATTTCAGAAGCTGGTGGATCCTGTCACTTCGGTTAAGGCAGTGAGGCAGGGGAGTTATGGCAAGGTTGAGGATAAGAGGGCCCGCAGTGGGGGCAGTTTCAGTGGTATATCATCCAGCAGGCAGGGCCATTATGGAGCAGAGTTCCTAGTTCTACACCGGTCGCCCGATGCAGTCAGCTATTCAGACATCGATATGGGGTTCTTCAGGGCTTAGTCGTACTTCAGGACAGTCAGTCCAGGGTTCATATTCCCGGTTCTCTGATCGTGGAGGGCATTCTGGTTCATCAGCTTCAGTTCATCGGGTTGTATCCGACAAAGCTTGTTATGAGTGTGGTGAGCCGAGGCATATCAGGATCCATTGTCCCCGAATCAGACAGAGCGGACAGAGTACTCCGTATCAGACCCCCAAGTCTTCCGCGCCATTATTTAGAGGGGGTAGGTCTTCTGGTCGAGGAAGTGTATAACTTGGAAAAGGTAGTCACTCGTCTGGTAGAAGTAGTCCCCAGCCTAGCAGAGGCGGATCTCAGTCCGGCAGAGGTAGGCATCAGCCCGATAGGATCTAGGCCCAGTCAGGTTAGGGAAGTCGTGGTGGTTCGTAGGCTGATGGCGGATGGGTGCATTGTTATGCCTTCCCTGGTAGGCCAGAGGCCGAGGCTTCTGATGCTGTCATTACAGGTACTATTTCAGTCTGTCAGCCGGCGACTTTTGTATTATTTTTCCCGGCTTCCACTTTCTCTTATGTGTCCACATATTTCTCTATGGGTTTGGATATGGTTTGTGATCTACTTGACGTACCTATTCATGTGTCTACTCCGATCGAAGATTCTGTAGTGGTAGATCGAGTCTATCGATCTTGTATAGTTACGTTTATGGGTTATGGTACGTGGGTAGACTTGGTGATACTTGATATGGTAGATTTTGATGTTATCTTGGGCATGGGTTAGTTGTCTCCTTATCACGCAATTTTGGACTGTCACGCCAAGACTGTCACACTAGCCATGCCGGGTATTCCGAGACTCGAGTGGAAAGGTACTCCTTGTCTCTCCCCGAAGAAGATTATCTCATTTCTTCGAGCCAGGAAGTTAGTCGACAAAGGATGTCTGGCCTACTTGGCCCATATTCGTGATACCGGTGCTGACGCTCCGTCACTTGAGTCTGTGCCTGTAGTGAGCGAGTTTGTGGAGGTGTTTCCTACGAACTTGCCGGGTATGCACCGGCTGAGTTGAGAAAGTTGAAAGAATAGTTGCAAGATCTTCTGAGCAAGGGCTTCATTAGACCGAGTGTCTCCCCTTGAGACGCTCCCGTACTTTTTATAAAGAAGAAAAATGGGTCGATGTGGGTGTGTATTGATTATCATCAGTTGAACAAAGTTACCATCCGAAACAAGTATCCAATTCCTCGCATCGATAATTTGTTCGACTAGCTTCAGGGAGCCTCAGTATTTTCCAAGATTGATTTGAGATCGGGCTATCACCAGTTGAAGATTAGAGCCCAGGACATTTCAAAGACGGCCTTCAGGACTCGTTATGGTCATTACGAGTTCCTAGTTATATCTTTCGGGCTTACAAATGCCCAAGCAGCTTTTATGGATCTGATGAATGGCATCTTTAAGCCATACTTAGACTCTTTTGTCATAATATTGATTGATGACATTTGGGTGTATTCGCGGAGCAAGGAAGATCATGAGAGACATTTGAGGTTTGTACTTGGATTGTTGAAAGAGAAGGAACTTTATGCTAAATTTTCTAAGTGTGAGTTTTGACTCGATTCTGTGGAATTCTTGGGGCATGATGTGTCTAAGGATTGGATTATGGTGGATCCCAAGAAGATCGAGGCAGTTCGAGATTGGGCTAGGCCCACTTCAGTGATCGAAATTTGGAGTTTTGTGGGTCTCGCCAGTTATTATCGTTGGTTTGTGAAGGGGTTTTCTTCGATTGCTTCCCACTTGACTAGTTTGACTCAAAATAATGTGTCTTTCCAGTGGTCCGATGAACGTGAGGAGAGCTTCCAAAGGCTCAAGAATTTGTTGACTACAACTCCTATTTTATCTCTACCGGTCGAGGGGAAGGACTTCACTGTGTATTGTGATGCTTCACGTATAGGTTTGGGTTGTGTTTTGATGTAGGAGGGTAAGGTGATTGCTTATGCTTTGAGGCAATTGAAGGTGCATGAAAACAACTAGCCCACTCATATCTCTACCGGTCGAGGGGAAGGACTTCACTGTGTATTGTGATGCTTCACGTATAGGTTTGGGTTGTGTTTTGATGTAGGAGGGTAAGGTGATTGCTTATGCTTTGAGGCAATTGAAGGTGCATGAAAACAACTAGCCCACTCATGACTTAGAGTTGGCGGTAGTTGTATTTGTTGTGAAAATTTGGAGGCACTACTAGTATAGGGCAAATTGTGAGGTTTTGACCGATCATCATAGTCTTCAGCATGTGTTCAATCAGAGGGACTTGAATTTTAAACAACGCAGATGGATGGAGTTGCTCAAGGACTATGTCCTGACCATTCTGTATCACCCGGGAAAAGCCAATATTGTGGCAGATGCGTTGAGCCGGAAGGCTGTGAGCATGGGTAGCTTGGCCCGATTGGTAGTAGAGGAGAGACATTTGGCTAGGGACATTCAGACTTTAGCAAACGGGATAGTGAGGCTTGACATTTTGGATTCAGGCAGGGTTTTGGCTTGTGTTTAGGCGAGGTCGTCTCTTTGGGATCAGATTAAGGCATAACAATTTGAGGATGTGAAATTGTGCAATATTCGTGATAAATTGTTGAGTGGAGAGGCCAAGGAGGCAATTCTGGATAGTGAGGGAGTTTTGAGAATTAAGGGGCGTGTTTGCGTTTCTTTGGTTGGTGGCTTGATCAAGATGATTTTAGAGGAGGCTCATAGTTCTAGATATTCCATTCACCCTAGTTCTATTAAGATGTACGTGACAAAACTATTGGTGGGGCATGATGAAACGTGATATTATTGAGTTCATTTCTCAGTGTTTGAATTGCCAACAGGTTAAGTTTGAGCACCAGAGACCCGGGGGTATGATTCAGAGGATGCCTATTCCAGAGTGAAAGTGGGAGAGGATAGCCATGAACTTTGTGGTTGGCCTACCGAAGTCTTTGAGCAAGGTTGTTGCTATTTGAGTTATTGTAGATAGGTTGACTAAGTTTGTGCACTTCATTCTAGTTCAGACCACCTACAACGGGGAGAAGTTGGCCAAGATCTACATCAAGGAGATTATTCGATTGCATGGGGTACCCATTTCCATTACCTCAGATAGAGGCACTCAGTTCACACTCTATTTTTAGAGGACTCTGCAGAAAGAGATGGGGACTCAGTTAGATCTTAGTACCGCTTTTCACCAGCAGACGGATGGTCAGTGTTAGTGGGCAATTCAGGTTTTACAGGATATGCTCCCGAGCATGTGTGATTGACTTCGGTGGTCATTGGGACTAGTTCTTACCTTTGGCAGAGTTTGCACTCGAGTATTGACATGGCTCCTTTCGAGGCCTTATATGGGAGGAGATGCCGATCTCCAATTGGTTGGTTTGATGCTTTGAAGTGAGACCTCGGGGTACCAATCTGTTGAGAGAGTCGTTGGATGAAGTGAAGTTGATTTAAGAAAAACTCTTGGCGGCTCAGAGTAGGCAAAAGGTGTATATGGATAGAAAGGTTCGTGATTTGGAGTTTATGGTTGGTGACTATGTTCTATTGAAGGTTTCACCCATGAAGGGTGTGATGAGATTCGGGAAGAAGGGCAAGCTAAGCCCGAGGTTCATTGGCCCATTTAAGATTCTTCGGCATGTTAGGAAAATAGCTTATGAGTTAGCGTTACCTCCAAGTTTGTCGGCTGTTTAGCCGGTGTCCATGCTGAAGAAATACCATTCGGACGGGTCTTACATTATCCATTAGGACTCAATCCTATTCGATTAGAATTTGTCTTTTGAGGAGGAGATGGTAGCCATCTTGGATAGAGAGGTCCGAAAGTTAAGGTCAAAGGAGATAGCTTTGGTGAAGGTACAATGGAAACACCGTCCAGTTGAGGAAGCTACATGAGAGACCGAGGCTATTAAGCATATTACATATCCCCAGCTCTTTACCAAGTCAGGTACCTTTCCTTCGTTTTATTTCTTCTCCATTCGAGGATGAACGGTTGTTTAATTGGTATCTAATGTAATGACCTGTTTGGTCATTTCATGCTTTTTGACCTTTTTCCTATCTCCGTTAAAGTAACTTTGACCCGCGGGGAAGGGTGGTACGGTTCCCGAGAGAGAGTCGGGAGAGTCGTGTTGAATATTAAGGATTTTAGAGCCCTTAAGTTGAATAAGTGAAAAATGGTTGACCAAAAAGTGGACTTTTGTATATACAGACCTTTTTGGGAATTCGTCGGTTCCATGAGGTCCGTACAGTCGAATATAACTTGGTAGGGTGGTTGGTTCGATTCTCGAGGCGCTCAGGAGCATTTTGGTCACTGGGTTGGAAACTTGACTTTGGGGGTTTTGGGGTTGATCGGGTCAAAATGACCTCCGTTGGAAATTTCAAGGGCACGGGTGAATTCGTAGTGTATTTTTACGTTGATATGCATACTTGGTTTGTATCCGGGAGGTCTCGGATAAATGTCGAATTTTGGGTTGGACTTGGTGAAAAATTAGATTTTTGCTGGTTTCTGGTGTCTCGGTTCTGCGGGTGTGTTGTCACGACCCGACTAGGGGCCGTGATGGGGACCCGGGGCTAACTACCGAGCACCACTCATTCTATTACTCATCATACTCAAATCATAAAAAAAATCATTTTTTTAGAACATAAATACTTTTATAAACATAAGCCTTTTGGCTATCAAAATGATAATATATATATATATACCGTAGTAACATCGTGAGACCATGTAACCCACACCTGCGTATCTACGAGCCTCTACTAGAGTGCTAGACATAGGGACGGGACAAGACCCTGTCGTGTCCAAAATACATACATATAAATATATACAAAAGAATCAACCTAATAGCACCTCCGGAATAATGGAGTGCTCCTGTAGATCTGCTGATAGCTCCTACGAGTCTGGATCAAGATTACCTCCCTGTCTACCTGTGGGCATGAACACAGCGTCCAAAGAAAACGGACGTCAGTACGAACATTGTACTGAGTATGAGAGGCATAAGTAATAATAATAATAATAATAATAATAATAATAATAATAATACGTCAATGAGATAAAAGAAGCATCAAATAAGGAACAACTGTATCTGACTGTCAATTATAAAAGAAATAATGCATGCTGGTTTACTTCATAATCATCGTCATATCATGTATGCATAAATGTATAAGCTGCCCGTCCATATAGGTACGGTGTGATAATCATTAGCCTGCGTCCAGGCCTCCCGCGTCCGGGGTACCATCTCATGCCGCCCACTAGTGGTGTCTGCCCTTGCCATCTAGACATGGTTTATACGCTGCCCGCCTTAGCGGTGTCTACCCGGCCATATAGGCGCGGTGTAATATCATATTCACATACTTATCATAAATCATGCATAAGACTCAAGACAAATTGTACATCTATCGAGGTGACATAAGGTCGTGAATCCCCGATTCCATTATGGAACATTTATAAGTATTCTGCCTCACCTTGAAGGAAATAATATATAAGGTGAGTGTATGCAATAAACGACACCATTAACTTTATAGGAACATCATATCATGAACTCTAGAATCCTTATACTTAACTCATCATCATCATTATTGGGCTAGTAATGTATCTCTTGTCTCATATGGATATTCGTGAACATAGACTCTTAGCTTTCCGGGATATGGAGGATTCATGGAGAAGAAGGAAAAATCATGCTATAGGATTCATGCCTTAGAAGAAAGGACTAGCCTCACATACCTTTTTGTCTAGCTACTCTATCGCTTGAACGTTCCTCTTCATTTTCACATTTCTACCTTTAAAAGAGTTCATACTCGTATTAGATAATCAACAACATAAGCGTATTTGAACTAAATCTATAGAAAATTGAGCAGCATCTCCTTTGTTTCTACTACTTTCCCAATATCATATTTCAATTCCCAAACGTCAATAATGACATTCATAATATCATCATCAATGACTTTAGTCAAATTCGTCATTATCCAATTCCTACAATTTCCTCTCAAGGTCATCCATACTCATCTAATGTTTCTCTCATGCTCCCAACATCATTCATAACGTAATTACAATCACAACATATCAATATTCATGATTCATATTAATCTACTATTCACAATTGCCACTAATCTCATCTTTTGTAATCCATTTTCCATCTTCTTCCATAATCCAAGTGTTTCAACTTTTCAATACCTTAAACAACATGGAATAATCATGAAACTCACCTTTGAATGCGTAGGAATGGGTTTTGGTTGACAATGCTGTCACACCCCGACTTTACTAGGGTGTGATGGGCACCCGACCCCATACTCGGAGCCGAGCGAACCCGCTGACTCTTATTACGTACTTAATTTCCTTAGACTCTTGCATTAATAAGGAGTGGAAAACATAGTAAAGCTTTCAAAAAAAAAAAAAAATCATCGTACTCAATCAATATAATCTGTGATCATATTGATTGTATAACATCACATAAAATGACACATAGGCTAGTGGAGCCATTCACAATACCGACATCCTATACCCACGACTCTGTCTGCAAAGTCTCTAACATTTATCAGACATCGTAGCACATGTACTCTGACTCGGTAGCACTCTAGGATCAAGTGGAGCTTGCCAACTCTGCTGGAATATCTCCTATATTAGCTTCAACTCATCTGGGTGTACCTGCGCGGCATGAAACGCACCCCCCGAAGAAAGAGGGGGTCAGTACGAGCAATGTACTGAGTATGTAAGGCATGAATAATAACTGTATGGAACATAGAACATGTCATAAGATAAAAGAGTAACCTGAAACAACATTATGAACCAAATCCTGTGGCCTTTACCCAAATTCTAGCATGCACAATATAAATACAGCACACGCAAATTCTAGAATACACAATATAAATACAGTATCACAATAGTCCCTTCGGACGGCCGCTTCCGGCATAATTATGATGGCCCCTTCGGGCAGCCGTTTCCGGTTTAATAATAATAATGACCCCTTCGGGCATGCCGCTTCCGGCATAATAATAATGATGGCCCCTTCGGGCATGCCGCTTCCGGCATAATAATAATGATGGCCCCTTCGGGTATGCCGCTTCCGGCATAATAATAATGATGGCCCCTTCGGGCAGCCGCTTCCGGCTTAACAATAATGATGGTATAGAAAGTAAACATAAGTCGTAAATGAAATGAATTAGTAAAACCTCGCACCCCCTTCGGAGTGGTTTTGAAAAGCTAAATAGTAAAATCTCGCACCCCCTTCGGAGTGGTTTTGAAAATCTAACTTTATGTTTCCTTTAGTATAAAACTAATTTCATCGAAATCATTAGTAAAATCTTATACACATCTCAACTGGCATCTTATGGGTGTTCCCTTCGAAACATAATAGGAGTAAAATATCAATAAACCATCATAAGAAACATTTAAACCTTACTCGTCTAAGAATGAAATCATATGGAGTACTTATGGAATGAATAACAACAAGGATCATGCCAAAATGAAGAGATTCATACCTTTCTCCCTTTAATATTGTTGTATCTTCCCTTTTTCCACTTTAGTTTTATGCCACAACGCACCACCATACGATTCTGCAGCGAAAACTATACGCTATCCGGACTGGAATTGAGAAATTATACCTGGTTTGGGCTAAAATTTTGGGTTGGGGGGTTGGGGAGAACTCTCCAGATTTTTGGAGAGTTTTTGGAGTGTTTTTCGTGGGTTTGGATGAAAATGAAGGGGTCTCTCCCTTTTTATAGTCATTTTCGGTCCTGCTGGAACCGACTTAAAATTCCTTCTTCGCGATCGCGCTCCCTGTGGGCGCGTTCGCGCAGAGTTAAATAAATTTCCTCTGCGCGATCGCGCAGAGTAAACTTTCCGACTGGACCCTCGTTCAGTAAAATGGTCATAACCTTTGATCCCGATATCGTGTGAGAGCCCACGACCTATGGTTGGAAAGCTAATTCAATTATCTACAACTTTTATTTCTGGGAGTTTTCCCAAATTCCAAACTTATAATGCCTTTGTTGCCCTTCCAAGTCAGATCATCCGAAAACATTTCCTTAAATCATCCTTTTAGAGGGCTTATGCCCATTTTTGGCTTATGGGTCCTTCTTAGGACTTGATCAACTTCATTCCAAACTTGATTCTCGAATTTTCGTTCAGCGCGTTCGCGCAGTATTGGCCCTTTGGCCCATACTAAGCCGTCTACAGTTTTTGGTAACGCAAAATTTTTTTCCGGGGTATAACATCCTTCCCCCCTTAGGAACATTCGTCCTCGAATGTTCGTACTAGTCTTGTAGTCTGTCCATAATCTTATTCTCGGGTACATCCCGTTATCGAATCATTCTTCCTTTAGTGCGGTTATACTGTAACAAGTATGTTTGTTACTCCAATTTCTTGTTAATATTTGCCCCCTTCATTGGAATATCACTCAATTCTTTTGTATCTCATAAATTATTTTTAGTCCAATCTTAAAAGATACACTTCAATCACTCTATTTGTTTTGCTGACTAACCCCTGGATCTTATTGAACTCGTTTCTACAAAAATTCTCGCTTCGAACTACATCTATTTGTCATATCTGAGTGCATTTAGAATCTTTGCGCTCTATTCACTTGCTTTTTCCTTATGAGTCTTACCTTACGGTTCCTTCAAGATAAATTCACACTTCGATCTTCAATCCTCACTTTCAATTTAAGCTCAATGCGTTCCTTTCATCGATTCCCTTAATGTCCATATTGAAATGTATAACGATAACGGTCGTATCACTTCCGTATAAATTTCACTTTTGTTTTAGGGCCTATACTTGTCACACCTTGGAATTCGTCGTTTCAATCTCCTCACTTACGCTTTCCTTACTTGCTTCCCCCCTTTTAGGGTCTTACTTATATCATTCGCAAATCTATTGCCTGACCTCCAATCTTGCACCCCTTGTACATCATAATCTTTTATTCTTGTGTTGTACTCAGCATTGATTTCAACGACAATCATAATCATATCTTTACTTGTCATTGATGATATTCTTACTTGATTAATGTCTTCTTTATCGTAGCGCCGGTTACTGAGACTCACATGTCCACTGATACAATCACATATGAAATATATATATAATTACTATCAACTAGTCCCCAAAATACTTCCAAACGCTATTCAAGCCTATCCTAGTTCCCGAGCTGTAATGCATTTTCTGTCTCTTCGCCAATCTAGTCTGCTTCGTCTTATGCGACTTCTTATGGTCTCCAACCATCCCATATACTCTATTTTCCCTTAGGTTACCCTAGCTTCTCATCTGCCTTTCATGTCTCAATTTATAGAATTCTTGCATACTTCCAGGGGGTCACCCATCATGAAATTGCTCCCACCTGAGCACGCTTAACCTCGAAACTTCACTGGAATTCGGTGCCTTAGTACCGATATTTTCGCGTCCGCTTCCTCACATGACCTTTATTACATGTTCTGAAGCAAACTGAAGTCTTACAGGCTCCGGGACATTTTCGTAACACGTCCTTTCTTTTGCAATTAGTATTTTACCCTTTTTGATTCCCAATGTTCACCTTTCACTTACGTGCATAATTATATTTCGTCCTGGATTCCTAGATTCCTGATGGTAACAATTATACTTTCGTCGTCGTTACTTATGCATATCCGATTATCAGCCAGTTCGGACTACTAATCGTCTTTCTCACAATTTTTCTTCATGCCATGTCCAAATCCGTGGCACATCTCACTTATTGTGTGTTTACGATGTTTCCTTTCCACGTTTTTTCCTGTTAAGCATACCCAGCAATTCTGACAGAATCTCCTTTACCGTTCTTATTATTTACAATATGTATGCAGCAGATATCGACAAGACCTCACAGAACATACGACTATATAACACGTTCTAGCTATCTAGAGCTTCCAGTTCCAGAACAAATGTCAATACTTACCCCTGTGGCTCTCCATATCGCCATTCACTTTCTTCCGTCGTATATAAGGCTTATGTAAGGAATTTTCATTTTCCTATGACTTGGCTCTATCGCACGATCTTAAGACAAAAAGAAGGTCAACAATCCCTAGATGCCCCGCAGCCTCCTGCTTATAAATGTGGCCGGCTTCACACCCATAAACAGGACTCTACTGGACACGACTTTGCAGACAACCCCTTAGACCGACCTGCTCTGATACCACTTTGTCACACCCCGACTTTACTAGGGTGTGATGGGCACCCGACCCCATACTCGGAGCCGAGCGAACCCGCTGACTCTTATTACGTACTTAATTTCCTTAGACTCTTGCATTAATAAGGAGTGAAAAACATAGTAAAGCTTTCAAAAAAAATAAAAATTCATCGTACTCAATCAATATAATCTGTGATCATATGGATTGTATAACATCACATAAAATGACACATAGGCTAGTGGAGCCATTCACAATACCGACATCCTATACCCACGACTCTGTCTGCAAAGTCTCTAACATTTATCAGACATCGTAGCACATGTACTCTGACTCGGTAGCACTCCAGGATCAAGTGGAGCTTGCCAACTCTGCTGGAATATCTCCTATATTAGCTTCAACTCATCTGGGTGTACCTGCGCGGCATGAAACGTAGCCCCCGAAGAAAGAGGGGGTCAGTACGAGCAATGTACTGAGTATGTAAGGCATGAATAATAACTGTATGGAACATAGAACATGTCATAAGATAAAAGAGTAACCTGAAACAACATTATGAACCAAATCCTGTGGCCTTTACCCAAATTCTAGCATGCACAATATAAATACAGCACACGCAAATTCTAGAATACACAATATAAATACAGTATCACAATAGTCCCTTCGGACGGCCGCTTCCGGCATAATTATGATGGCCCCTTCGGGCAGCCGTTTCCGGCTTAATAATAATAATGACCCCTTCGGGCATGCCGCTTCCGGCATAATAATAATGATGGCCCCTTCGGGCATGCCGCTTCCGGCATAATAATAATGATGGCCCCTTCGGGTATGCCGCTTCCGGCATAATAATAATGATGGCCCCTTCGGGCAGCCGCTTCCGGCTTAACAATAATGATGGTATAGAAAGTAAACATAAGTCGTAAATGAAATGAAGTAGTAAAACCTCGCACCCCCTTCGGAGTGGTTTTGAAAAGCTAAATAGTAAAATCTCGCACCCCCTTCGGAGTGGTTTTGAAAATCTAACTTTATGTTTCCTTTAGTATAAAACTAATTTCATCGAAATCATTAGTAAAATCTTATACACATCTCAACTGGCATCTTATGGGTGTTCCCTTCGAAACATAATAGGAGTAAAATATCAATAAACCATCACAAGAAACATTTAAACCTTACTCGTCTAAGAATGGAATCATATGGAGTACTTATGGAATGAATAACAACAAGGATCATGCCAAAATGAATGAAGGAATAGCTTTAACATACCTGTTCCACGTCCTATTAGCTACGCTTATGTGTCCGAGCTTGTAAGTCTACATTTAAGATAATTCACACTAATGTTAACCTTTTCATCGTACACTTGTGCCATAATTCAAATTATACTATTTTATATTCTGCCGAAAATCGGGCAGCATCTCCCCTGTTTATATGCCTAGCCCAAATTCTTAATTCAGCAACCAACAACAACAACAAAAATACCAACATCAATTATAACATTTTCAGCCCCAAAATATCTCATAAAACAGACCACACGCTGTTTTTCAACTTTTATAACTAATTAACTCAGTATATAATTATTTAATCGCGTCTCCTTCATAAATAAACTGGTATTAACACAAATAAGAAGAGATTCATACCTTTCTCCCTTTAATATTGTTGTATCTTCCCTTTTTCCACTTTAGTTTTATGCCACAACGCACCACCATACGATTCTGCAGCGAAATCTATACGCTATCCGGACTGGAATTGAGAAATTATACCTGGTTTGGGCTAAAATTTTGGGTTGGGGGGTTGGGGAGAACTCTCCAGATTTTCGGAGAGTTTTTGGAGTGTTTTTCGTGGGTTTGGATGAAAATGAGGGGGTCTCCCCCTTTTTATAGTCATTTTCGGTCCTGCTGGAACCGACTTAAAATTCCTTCTTCGCGATCGCGCTCCCTGTGGGCGCGTTCGCGCAGAGTTAAATAAATTTCCTAACTTTCCGACTGGACCTTCGTTCAGTAAAATGGTCATAACCTTTGATCCCGATATCGTGTGAGAGCCCACGACCTATGGTTGGAAAGATAATTCAATTATCTACAACTTTTATTTCTGGGAGTTTTCCCAAATTCCAAACTTATAATGCCTTTGTTGCCCTTCCAAGTCAGATCATCCGAAAACATTTCCTTAAATCATCCTTTTAGAGGGCTTATGCCCATTTTTGGCTTATGGGTCCTTCTTAGGACTTGATCAACTTTCCATATACTACTCGTATGTATATTCATATGTCCTTTATAAAAATCCGACGTGTGGACCCCACTTAGCTTGCAGCAACGCGGGCTTTTCGTCAAATAACATATGAACTAGTTTACACCATATGGTCTCCAAATGTCATATATATGTTATTATTACCTCCTTATAACACAACCTTCATTCCAAACTTGATTCTCGAATTTTCGTTCAGCGCGTTCGCGCTGTATTGGCCCTTTGGCCCATACTAAGCCGTCTACAGTTTTTGGTAACGCAAATTTTTTTTCCGGGGTATAACAAATGCTTCACTTGGAGAAAACCCTAGCTTTAGCTTCCAAAGGATTTCTACCTTCCATATCCCTAGCAAGCTTCCATATGCTTGATTTCCCTTGAATATTGGTGTTTGATCTTTGGTTTCCCCTGATTTTTATGTTGAAGATGTGTATGGAATATTCTAGAAGCTTGGAGAGAAGTGGAGAAGTGGAAAAGAATGAGAAAATAAAGTGGGAACATGTATTTATAGTTGTAACTTAATCAGTCCGTCGGGACTTATACGGACCACTTATACGGTCCGTATAACATTATACGGTTCGTATAAGTGTCCGTGGTTCACCACCATGGAAAACATTGTTGTTGTTGGGTTATACGGACCATTATACGGTCCGTATAAAATTCCACGGTCCGTATAAATGGTCGTGGTTCACCATCAGGCAAAATACCACTTCTGTTAGGTGTTATACGGACCCTTATACGGTCCGTATAAAGTTCCACGGTCCGTATAAGGTGGTCGTGTAACTCACAGTTTTTTTTTCCGAAGTTGTCTTCGTCATTTCGTCTGATCTCCAATCCTTGTACAACCTTCCTAACCCTTGTTTAATGCTTCATTAATGATCTAAACGTCCCTATAACTCGACCTCAAGGCCTTAACAAACAATTCTTAACGCAATGATTTACGAAACCTTTCCTAAACCCCACTTATACTCCACTTGCCCTCACTAATCCTTATTCTTGTCAATTCATATGACTTCAAAATCTTAACGTAGGCATTCTTAGACCACTAATAATTCGTCTTATAGTCTTAAGAACTTCCTGTTATCCTTAAGTTCGCAGTGGTTCATTCACTACACGACAACATGAAATTTCCAAGGTTTAACATGTGTGTTGGCTTCTGCAGGCCCGCCTATGCAGGACTTGGCTCGTAGCCTCTTCGTGGAGGCGAGTCCGCTTCTGCGGACAAGGTGTTCGCTAATGCGGACATCACTGAACAGAAATCCTTTTAAATCCAAAATTCGAAACTATTCTTCCCATTCACCAAAATCTTAACCTTGAGAGTGTTGTGGACGAATTTGGAGAGCTTGTGGGTGATTTCATCTTGGGGTAAGTTTTTTTGTACTTCCTTGTGATTTATTTATGGCTTAGATTGGAATCCATGATAGCTTTCATCCTTTGAGATTGGGGAAAATAGGTTAAAACCCTAAAGTGTTTTTATGCTTCTTTTTCAATTCTAATGTGTTTTGTGGGAAGGTCTATTGATTTCCAAGCTTCTAATCATTGGGGAATTTAGTTGCTAAGTTGAATCTCTCCTTAATTCTAGGGTGTTGAATATGGAAAATTAGGGGTTTTAAATTAATGATGAAATTAATGCTAATTGGGGACTAGTTGATGTTGATGATTAGTGTTTGGACTTTTTGAGCTTAGAGTTGACCTTTTCCAACTTGAAATTCCCCATTTTACCCTTGTGGACCCGGGGTCGCTTTTTAAGGTTATTTTTGGGGTCTTTTCGAAAGCATAGCAATATGTGTATCTTCAAATCCATAATCTAACGTAGATTAATTATTTGTTAGACTTTGAGCGTTCGGAGGCAATCCGAAAGAGAAAGGCCCAGATTTGAGGAGTTTGAGGCTCGTGTTCAGCTTTGAGGTAGGTGACGTTTTACCTCTCTTAGACTTTGATTAGCGGATCGCATGTGTTATGTGGTTATCGACGGGGAAAGCATGATAGGCCTTCGGGCATGGTTGTGGTGTTAAATCTATTGGCTTGGTATGATATCTGCTTATTTGTTCTTGCCGCCGTACTTTATGCAATTAGTGACATGTGTTGTACTTGACAACGTGGTTGTGATTATGCGGACAATGCTACTCCTACTTCTTGTGATTAGGACTGAGGATTTGATATGTTTCCATGATAGTCTTGATAATCTGAGCAAGGATTGAATTGTCATTGTGGTGCTTGTGAAGTCCATATCATATTAACTGCATTGATTACACGTGATCCCTCATTTCTTGCATTCATACATGATGAAAGAGTTATGGAAACATATTTGAAATGGAAAGAAAGATAAAGAGGAAAGTAACATTATTATTGGTATAGTCTGAGGTCTGTACTGGACGTATAGTGGCAAAGTCACGATTCGAGGTCTGTTCCGGAGTGGCTAGTACATGGACGCCGTGGGTCTCCAATGGGTCATGACTATTAAAGCGAAAAGTGATTATAGCATGTGTGTACAGGTTCAAGATATTGATCACTGCATCTCATCTGCATTGCACTTCTTATTATCGCATAACATACTATCTCATTGTATTCTGGTTGGTGTTGTACTTGTGTTGTTGTCTATGGTTGAGGGATTTCTTAGTAACTTGCCAGAATTGCGGGCAAGAAGCTTAAACCTAGGCTATGACTAGAGAATTTTGGAACATACTGCACCCATTGATTGTTCTTGACTGTCTTATCTATTCTACACGTTGATTTATGTGTTTCATATGCGTTAACTAATCTTAGTCAGCTTATGATGTCTAGTACTAGTGTTGTACTAATACTACTCTTGCTGCACTTCTGAGTGTAGTCTTTGAGACTGGATCGTCATCAAGACCCCGAGTCTAGCCCCAAGGCTTCCAGCTTGAGATCTGAGGGTGAACCACCTGCCAGCCCACAACCCTGGATCTTATCTTATCACTGTCTATTATTCTATCCTTAGATAGTATTTCTGATGTTCAGACTATTGTTATGTTCTTAGATTAGTTTTGGTTAGTTGTTCTTGTAGTGGTGACTTCAAGTCCTTGGGTAGATGTAATTGATTGAGTATTCTGCACTTTATGATTTATGTATGGTTAAAGACTTATTAATGTTGGTGCTTATTATTTCCTACCTATTTCTTAAATTTATTTAATGTTGATTAAGGGGATGGTCCGCCCACCAAGGGGGTAGTGTGGGTGCCATCATGATTTGTGATTTGGGTCGTGACATAATGTATAGTTTTTATCCCATAAGATAAACATTTTCTTTAATCACTTCCTTAATATTTATTTCTCCCTACACCTCTCTTTGCACCCATTTTTTAGAATTTTATTTGAGATGATGAAGGGAGATCTTAATTATAATTCATATAAATAGTTTTATCTAATTACCTAACATAAAAAATAATAATAAAAAACTTAGCAATTTAGGGAAATAGGGGTCATTAAGGGGGGATACAACTAGAACTAAAAAAGGGAGGGGATACACACGCTCTCTATCTCTCTCGCGCGCGCGCGCGCGCGCAAGCCTTACACTACTGATGTGTCGTGAAATTATGGCACATTTGATGCTTTTTAACAACTAAGTTTTACTTGTTTTCAAGTGAGTTTTTGTCAATTTGATGTGTTTTGTGTATGTTGTAGGTATTTAGAAGTTAGAATGCAAAAGCAACTGAAAATAAGGAAATTGAAGACTCAGCACTATTTATGTACATGTACGGAACAATTGTTATTCAACGGACCATCAATTGAGCCGTCGAATTGCTTAATCAGAGAAGTTCAGAGGCTGTGCAACTTTAATGCAAAAGGGCGAGAAGGTCGACGGACCGTCAACATGCTCGACGGTTCGTCAAAGTGCACCGTCGATTTACAAATTGAGGATTGAATTTGTCATCAGATCGTCGAAGTGTACCATCATTACTCGACGGTACCATCAATGTGCAAAGATGATTCGTCGAGTTGCAAGCCGACTTGGGCAGGATTAGTTTTAATGATTCCGAGTTTTGGACTTGTATAAATACCTGATTACGTTTTATTTTTCAGACATCTTGAGTTTAAGACTTGTATTGAGCACATTAAGTTCTTAGTACTTTTCAAGGGTTTCAAGACTATTCTATTTCGCTTATCTTCAATTCTCTTTGTAAGTTCAAACAACAATTAAAATGTCTTGCGTCTTTATCAATTCCATGAGTAGCTAAATTCCCTACTAAGGTTGTGGACCCACGGATGGGTGTTTTGCGCATGGGTTTCTAGTTGTGATATATGCATAATGGGTTGTTAGGGTTTGTTAGTTCTTCATTATTCATTGTTAGTTGATGGTTGCAAACATTAGCTTATGCCATAAACCTTGATTTATTTGGGAAAATAATTTGGGTTTGGTAAGATCTAATAACACGAACTCAAGCCTTTAAACCTTGTTTAATAAATTCACTTAGGAATAAGAGGAATTTACTTGGCATAATTAATCGTTCTTCATATAAACTCTTTTGTATTTGGGAAAATCATAAAGAGATATTGTTCTTAATTATTGGGAAATATTAGGAACTCCATTAGAGATTAAGTATACTCATACAACTATCCATTAGAAGTATATCATATTAGAACCCTAAGTATTGCATTCATCTGGCGGGGACACAACCTTGGTTTCTTTTACCATATATTACAATCTAAAGAAATTAGTGTTAAATAACCAACTTTCTACAAATTCATCGGAGTAAGACACTAGACCTAAAGCATTCTACAATTTTAGTAACCTTTTCACACCATATTCCCTATGGGATTCAACCCCAACCTTGTTGGGTTACTATATTTGACATCGTCCCCTTTACAATATTAAAAGGTGTAATATGAGCGTATCAAATTTTGGCGCCGTTGCCGGGGAATGCGGTTTTGAAATTACTAAATAGTGTTTGCTTTGATTGAAGTCTGTTTCTTATTCCATCACACCTTGTTTGCTATTCTTTGTGAACCAGGTGATCATGGTTATGCGAAATCAGCGTGCAGCACCTGGTAACCAGGGTGGTCAACATAATGACCTCCCGAATGATACAGATGAGAAGAATGTATCTGTTGATCTGAATAATGAGGAGGACTAGGCATCTTCTATTGTTCATCCTCGGGTTGAAGATGCTAGTTGCAAAATTGACTCCTCTCTCAATCAGTTGTTGAAGCTTGAGAGCTACTTTTGGAACTCTACCGATAATGATCCTCAACGACAGTTGCAGAACTTTATGGATGTATGTGCTTATCACATCCAAAACAATGTGTCACAAGATGCTATTCGACTGAGGCTTTTCAAATATTCCTTAGCTGGAGAAGCAAGAACGTGATTTGAGAAGCTGCCCCGGAATTCTATTACTAGGTGGGCAGATTTGGTAGCAGTCTTTCTTAAGAAATGGTATCCTCCTAGAAAAAAGGCTGAGATCCGTGACAAAATCTATGAATTCAAGCAGTGACCGGGGGAACAATTATACGAAGCTTGGGAGAGATTTAAAGAATATTTGCAAAAGTTTTCGACTCATGGTTTTTTGGAGAACATATTAATGGAGAAGTTCTACCGAGGGCTGAATCCTATAACGCAGTCAATTACAAATAACACAACAGATGGTTGTTTTATGGATAAATCTTATACTCGAGTTACCAACATACTTAACAGATTGACTACGCACAATCAGGCTTGGCACTCGAACAATGCTGATATTGTAACATATGGTAATGCCATGATCCAGAATATGGTGAAGGAGAATCAGGACACTCAGCAGACATTGGCTCAGCTTGCAACGAATATTTCTTTGCTGAACAAGAATTTTGATGGGAACCAGACCAAGAAGGTAAATGTTTGCGAAGATACTTCAAGTATGCCAAATGGAATATACCAAGTCCAAGAGGGTCCATATACTGAGCGACCTCCTATGCAAGTTGAGGATGTTAACTGTGCTAACTATACGTTCAAGGGGGACATCCAAAGGGATTATCAGAATCAAAATCGAAATTAATGGAGACCTCAGCAGAGGCAAGGTACATACAACAACAACCAAGGGAACTATAACAACAATTATGGTGGGTTAAACCAAGGGAACTACAACAACAACAACAATAACTTTGGAAATAGAAGTTCCAATCCATACATTTCACCAAAAGGCAGTCAAATGATCAAGGTAGTTCGAGGGTTGAGGCAATGCTTGAGAAGGTTCTGGCAAATCAAACCAAGTATGAAAAGACGTTATTTGGGCTAACGAAAACAGTGGGATCTCATACAGCGGCTATTCAAAAGCTCGAGTTGCAGATGCGTGATATTTCTAGAGAGCAGCACCCTCCTAAAAAGGGAGAACTTCCTAGTGACACTATTCTTAATCCGAAGAATGGGGGAGACAGTGTAGATCGTGTGTTATCTATCAGTACTTAGAGTGGTAAAATACTCCAAAGTGCTGAAAAGAAGGTTGTTGATCTCGAGCCAATTAATGAAGAGGAAGAGGTGCAATCTGATGCACCAATTATTGTTGACGAGGTTCCTAGTAAAAAGAAATTTGCTGATATTCTATAAAGTTCGAAGGCGGCTGATGATAAGAGCAAGTAGACTGTAAAAGGGGCCTTCCGCCCTTTGACTCAGCTTTTCAAATCTAAACCTCCCTTTCCGCAAAGGTTGGTGAAGAAGAAGTAAGATGCTAAGTTCGAGAAATTTTATGATCAACTGAAGCAGTTATCTCTGAACTTTCCATTCTTGGATGTTGTCAAGGAGATGAACGATTTTGCTAAGTACTTGAAAGACCTGTTGACCGAGAAGAAAACGGTGCAATAGAAACCGTGAGTTTGACTCACATTGTGAGTTCCATTAGTTCAACAACTACCGTCCAGAAAAAAAGAGATGCTGGGGCAGTCATCATTCCTTGTTCTGTGGGATACCATCATTTTTCTTGTGCTCTGTGTGATAATGGGGCCAGTATAAATTTGATGCCACTTTCTATCTACAAGCTATCAAGTTTAGGGATGCCAAGGCCGACTATTATGAGATTACAGATGGCTGATAAATCTATTAAGCGGCCGGTTGGAGTGGTTGATGATGTTCTTGTGCTGGTTGGTAAATTTATGTTGCCCGCTGATTTTGTGATTCTTGATTGTGCTGTTGATCGGTATATTCCTATTATTCTGGGAGACCTTTCCTTGCTATGGGAAGAGCTCTTATGGATTTGGAAAAGAATGAAATAAAATTCCGAGTCAATGATGAGGAAGTTACTTTTCAGGCAAGTAAGGGGATGAAGTTACCAAGTACTTACAAGAGCATTTAGGTGATTGATTCTTTTGATGTTGTTGATGAAGTTATGGAATTCAAGATGGAAGAGGAAATTTTGGGAGAAGCTCTTGCTACTATTCTTGTTAATTTTGACACTGAAGGCACGGAGGGTTATGTGGAGACGATTAATTCTCTTGTTGGGTTGGGCTCATATTCTTACCACCCAAAGAAGCTTAATCTTGATTTGGAAAATAGAACAACTCCTCTAGCAAAGCCTTCTATCGTTGAGCCACCGAAACTTGAGCTTAAACAACTCCCATCACTTTTGAAGTATGAGTTCCTTGGTCCAAATAATACGTTCCAGTGATTGTTTTAGCATTACTGATTGAGGACCAGATTGAGAAGCTTGTGAAGATATTGTGTGAGTATAGGCGTACTATTAGTTAGACCATAACAGACATTCGGGGGATTCCTTCTGAGATCTGTGAGCATAAAATTCAGTTAGAGGAGGATAGCAAGCTGAGTGTGGAACATCAAAGGAGACTGAATTAAAATATGCAAGAAGTCGTAAAGAAAGAAATCATCAAGTGGTTGGACGCTTGATTGGTTTACCCGATTGCTGACAGTAAATAGGTAAGCCTAATTCAATGTGTTCCGAAAAAGGGGCAGCATCACAGTAGTGCCCAATGCAAAGAATGAGCTTATTCAGATGAGGACTGTGACAAGTTGGAGAGTTTGCATGCACTATTCTAAGCTTAACATTGCTACTTGCAAGGATCACTTCCCTATGCCTTTTTATTGATCAGATGCTTGATCGGCTAGCTGTGCGGTTTTACTATTGCTTCCTAGACGGGTATTCTGGATACAATCAGATCAAAATCACCCTTGAGGATCAGGAGAAGACGACATTTACTTGTCCTTATGGAACATTCGCTTTCAGCAGGATGCCTTTCGGTCTTTGCAATGCATCGGCTACCTTTCAGCGGTGTATGGTGTCGATATTTTCTGATATGGCGGAAAACTTTCTTGAAGTCTTTATGGATGATTTATCTGTGGTAGGCGATTCTTTTGATGATTATCTTGGCCATCTGGTTCGAGTGCTTAAATGATGTGAGGAGACTAATCTGGTGCTGAATTGGGAGAAGTGCCACTTCATGGTGAAGGAAGGGATCGTTCTCGAGCATAAAATTTCTAAAAAAGGGATTGAGGTCAATCAGGCGAAGATTGATGTGATTTCAAAGTTTCCTCCACCTATCTCAGTTAAGGGTATCCGGAGTTTCTTGGGACATGTTGGGTTCTATAGGTGTTTCATCAAAAATTTCTCCAAAATTGCTAATCCGCTGTGTAAGCTTCTTGAAAAAGAGGCTAAGTTCGAGTTTGACGAGAAGTTCGGCAAGGCATTCGATGA
The DNA here is from genome assembly GCF_019175385.1 of Lycium barbarum. Classification (NCBI taxonomy): domain Eukaryota; kingdom Viridiplantae; phylum Streptophyta; class Magnoliopsida; order Solanales; family Solanaceae; genus Lycium; species Lycium barbarum. The sequence continues at coordinate 41,509,698 of NC_083340.1, read as the reverse complement.
ATTAAAGGAACGTTTAACCACTGCTCCTATTATTGTTTCTCATGATTGGTCTCTGCCGTTTGAGTTGATGTGCGATGCGAGCGATTTTGCTATTGGTGTTGTGCTTGGCTAAAGACATAATAAAATCATGCACCCTATCTAGTATCCCAGTAAAACATTGAATGCGGTTTAGATGAATTACACAGTGACTGAGCAACAGCTGCTTGCTATAGTCTTAGTTTTTGAGAAATTTCGGGCCTATCTGTTGCGGTCTAAATTGTGGTGTACACTGATCATGCTGCATCGAGGTATCTGATGGCGAAGAAGAAAGCTAAGCGCGATTAATTCGATGGGTGATATTGTTGCAAAAGTTTGATTTCAAGGTGAAAGATTGCAAGGGAACTGAAAATCAGGTTGCTGACCATCTTTCTCGGCTTGACAAAACTGGGAGACCTTCAGATGAACTAGATATTAATGATGCTTTTCCTAATGAGCGGTTTTTAGCAATGACAGCTAAGGTAGCTCTATGGTATGCTGACATCACCAACTTTTTGGCGACGGACATTATTCCTGATGAGATCAAGTCATACCAAAAGAAGAAATTTTTGCGGGATTCTCGTTAGTACTACTGGGATGAGCATACTTTTTCAGAATATACACTGATAACATCATTCGGCATTGTGTTCCCGAGAGTGAATTGATGGGGATTCTGAAGGCATGTCGCGACTCTCCTGTTGGGGGTCATCATAGTGGTACTAGGACTATTGCTAAGGTTCTCAAATATGGTTATTACTGGCCTACTCTCTTTCATGATGCAAATTTGTTAGTAAGGTCTTATGATCAGCGCCAAAGACAAGGGAATATTGGTAGGAGGCAAGAGATGCTTATGAACTTTGTGATGGAAGTGGAGGTGTTCGATGTTTGGGGTATTAATTTTATGGGACCCTTTGTGAGCTCTTGTGGCATGAAGTATATCTTGGTTGTTGTTGATTATGTGTCAAAATGGGTAGAAGAGGTGGCTTTACCTAATAATAAAGCCAAGAGTGTCATGGGGTTCTTAAAGAAAAACATATTTACTTAATTTGGTACCCCAAGGGCGCTAATCAGTGATGGTGGTTCTCACTTTTGCAATAGAGCCCTCGCGGGGTTCATGGAGAATTATGGTATGAAACATAGGGTGGCAACTCCTTATCACCCTCAGACAAGTGGGCAAGTTGAAGTCTCAAACCGGGAGATCAAGAGTATTTTGGCCAAGACGAAATCTCAAACCGGGAGATCAAGAGTATTTTGGCCGAGACGGTCAATGCAAACAAAATTGCCTGGTCCCGAAAGCTTGATGATGCTCTATGGGCTTACCGGACTGCATACAAGACCCCAATTGGGACTTTGCCTTTCAAGCTAGGTTATGGCAAAGCTTGCCACATGTCCGTTGAACTAGAGAACCAGGCCATGTGGGCCTTGAAGAAGCTGAATATGGATTGGGATGAAGCAACGGTTGTTTCAACTCAACGAGATGGATGAATTCCGGTACCAGGCTTACGAGAGTGCAACATTGTACAAGGAGAGGAATAAACACTATCATTCTGAAGCAAGAATTCTACAAGGGTGATCTTGTCCTGCTGTATAATTCCAGATTAAAGCTGCTACGAGGCAAGTTGAAATCAAGGTGGTCCGGCCCTTTTGAGGTGGTAAGTGTTTCACCCCATAGGGCGAGTGAATTGAAGTTCGGAGATGGAACTCGGATATTTAAGGTGAACAGGCAGCGGGTGAAGCGCTACCATGGTCGCATTGATGGGGATATAATTGTTGATTGGTATCGATTGAAGCATCTGGGAATGGATCCTGATCCGGAATAAAACGGTACCACCGTCATGCCGCGACATTAAATCAAGATCTTCTTGGAAAGCAACCTAAATTTAAATTTATGTATTTTTCTTGGTGTGTTTATTTTGTTTTTATTAGTGTTTTGGACTGTTTGATAGGTGTTGAGTGTATAAGTGTTGAAACTCAGGAAACTGATAATGTGGATCACAGTGCACAATGACGGACCGTCGAATTTCAACGGTCCCGTCGTTGTACAAAACGGTCTGCAGGAAAGGGGTTCTACTTACAACTCTCAGATAAGTTGACTGACAGGTAAGTCGAAGGACCGTCGACATTCAACTCTACCGTCGTTGTACAAAGACGGTCCGTCTTTTAACAGGTAAGTTCACTGACTCATCAAACAGTACAAGAACAATGATGAATCATCGAATAACGACGGTTCGTCTTTATACGGAAACAAAATCAGAAATTAACACAAAAAGAAGGTTAAGTTTTATTCGGAATAAACCACTTCGAGGTCAAAGATTTGACAGAAAATAAAGGGAGAAAAGAAGAGGTAAATAAAGGTAAGGAGAAGTGTAATGATCACAACTGAACTATCCAAGGATGAAAGCATAGAAAATAAGGGCAAGCCTATGGTATTTGCATGTGTAGATATGAAATTCTTTGTGAGAGTGAGTGTCTTCTCTTCTCTTCAGTATTTTATCCTTTTTTTATTGTATATATGTGTGTGGGACATTCTTTGGTCTATGTGAGGGCAGAAGAATTGCGAATTATGCAAAAGAAAGTAACCTCCTAAAGTGACGTTTGTGGGCATCATCATTTGTTCGATAATGTAATGTCATAAATTGAAGCTTCTGTGAGAGTCGTAGCATTCTTGAGTTATTCATCGTATTTTGATGATGAAAGTGAGGTGTTCCTCGGTATTAAAACATGTATGCCTGTAGTTCGGAGTCGAAACCATTGTAGACATTATTACTCTGTGATATCTAGGTGGTAGTTGAGTCTGTTGTGTTACTTGCTTGAGGACAAGCAAAGACTTTAAGTTGGAGGTGTTGATGTGCCGTGAAATTATGGCACATTTGATGCTTTTTAACTCTAAGTTTGACTTGTTTTCAAGTGAGTTTTGTCAGTTTGATGTGTTTTGTGTATGTTGCAGGTAATTAGAAGCTAGAATGCAAAAGCAAGTGAAAATAAGGAAATTAAAGACCCAACACTGTTTATGTACATATACGGAACTGTCGTTATTCGACGGACCGTTAATTGAGCCATCAAATTGCTTAATAAGAGAAGTTCAGAGGCTATGCAACTTTGATGCAAAAGGACGAGAAGTTCGACGGATCGTCAACATGCTCGACGGACCGTCAACATGCTCGACGGTCCGTCAAAGTACACCATCGATTTAGAAACTAAGGATTGAATTTGTCATCATATCGTTGTAGTGTACCGTCGTTACTCGACAGTACCGTCAATGTCCAAAGACGGCTCGTCGAGTTGCAAGCCGACCTGGGCAGGATTAGTTTTATTAATTCCAAGTTTTGGACTTGTATAAATACCTGATTCGGTTTTATTTTTCAAACATCTCTAGTTTAAGACTTGTATTGAGCACATTAAGTTCTTAGTACTTTTCAAGGGTTCCAAGACTATTCTATTTTGTTTATCTTCAATTCTCTTATAAGTTCAAACAACAATTACAATTACAATGTCTTGTGTTTTTATCTGTAACGACGCGTTTTATCCTTATAGTATCTTCGGTGTTTTTGCCCATTCCCAAGCATTGATTAGCTCGCTTTTGACCCGAGGGGACCGTTGATACGCTTCCCGGGTATCTAGACCGAATTCGAGCTACTTTGGTGAAAATATAGGTTATAAATGAAAAATGGTTGACCCAAAGTTGACTTTTGGGCAAATGGACCTTTTCCAGAATTTCGTCGATTTCGAGAGGTTCGGATGGTCGTTTAGAACTTGTATGTGTAATTGATTTGGTTCCCAATGCATTCAGATGCATTTCGGGACTTGGGATGGGAAATTGAATTTAAGGCATTGGGGGTTGACTCGGTCAACGAGACCTTCGTTGGAAATTTTGAGACCACGAACGCATTCACAGCGTAATTTTATGTGGGTTTAGGTGGTCGGGTTGTGAGCAGATGGCCTTGGGAATAACCCGAGATTTTTATTGAAGATTTAAAAAATGGGGGGGGGGGGGGGGGGGGGGATTTTGGTGTCTGGTGCCCGCAATGGCGGCACCGCTGGGGCGGCCATGTGTAATGTTGGCCATACCCCTGTGGCGATATCTCAGCCGCCGTAGCGGTATCCCTACCACCGTGGCGGTGACAGGCAGTTATATTTCATTAAATGTGTCTTAAATAAGTCTTAGACCCTCACTATTTCCCATCTCGATATTGAAGCTCAAGGAAACTGTTCTTCCAGATAAATTGGAGAAATTCTTAGAGGTAAATCTTGCCTAATCCTTTGCTCTTCCTTAATCACAATCATCTTAGATTTCCCCCTTCCATTCAACAATCCCTTAGAGATGGAATTTGAAGGAGGGTTTCAAGAAACTTTTCCTTAGGGTCATGTATGATAAATTAAGATGGTTATGCTAAAATTTTATGAATCTAAGCTTATTATTCATATATCTTCCACTTTTAACGTTGAATTTTGGATTTGGAGACTTAGAATTCATACCCAATTTGAGGGTTTTTACTTGAATTAGAAATTAGGCTAATCCTTGGGCTAAATCAATAATTAATGGTTGGATTATGATTACCTAGTACTCAATTTGATATTTTGCCCGAGCTTGTTATGCCCTTGTGGGCCCATTTCCCCAATTTCTAGGGTTAAAATGGACCGAATTGAAATAGTAGCAATATTAGTATCATTCTTAATGATTTCTAATATAGAATTCGATTATGCTTAGACTACTTTGGTTCCGAGGTTCAGCGGAAGGGCAAAGCAAATGAGTGAGTTGTTGGTGTTGCGGTTCGGCAGTCTAGGTAGGTTATGGCTTACCTTTAGTGAGACTTCGCATAGAGAAGCACATATTTAGAATATAATATCGTAGACAGCATGTGAATCTTCGGGTATGAAGTCGGGTTGGATATTGTCTTAGGTTGGGCCCTATTGTGTGTTGGGACTAGCTACCCCGTTATGTGTGTTGATTGTTCCGTGGTGATGGTTTTGATGCCCTGAGTAGTAGTAGAGTTTGGAATTTGTGTTATCGTCCTTATTGAGATAGATTCGCCATACCCATTGTTGGTATTATGATATGGTACATTGTTGGCGTACCCTTTTGTTGGTACTTGTGATATTGATATATTGTTGGTATTGTGATATGATACATTGTTGGCATACCCCTTTGTTGGTACCTGTGATATTGATATATTGCTGGCATACCATTGTTGGTGTTGTGATTTGATACCTTGTTGGCATACCCCTTCGTTGGTACTTGTGATATTGAACTTGATTATTGATAATGGATATACATATTGCATGCATTCTCACACATTCATGATGCATGGCTGATACCCGGTGATGATCCGGTATCATTGATTGAGTAAACTGATATTTTGATAAACTCTTTACTTGAGTGATTGTGAAAAGGCTGATGTCCGAAGATCAATTCCGAAATCGTTGATTGTATGAAAATGATATTGACTAACTCTTTTACTTGAGTGATTGTGAGAAGGCCAATGTCCGAGGTTCAATTCCGGAATCGTTGATTGTGTGAGACTGGTCTATGACAGACTCTTTTACTTGAGTGATTGTGAGATGGCCGATGACCGATGATCTATTCCGGCACAGTTGTTGCATGGCCGATTCCGATGATTTTCCGAAATCGTTATTAGTGCATGGACCCCACGGGTCCCCCAGGGTGGTGCCGATGAGACTTCCCCTGTGAGCAATTAGCCAAGGTCCCGTCTGTCTGTTAGGCAAAGATCCGGGATGAGTGGCACTTAGACTTCCCGAGCCACGCTAGGTTGTGCTACCGAGACGTCGATATTTCTGTCTGGAGTACATGTGTACACCGCATTTGCATGGCATTACATTTCATTCATCCCATCTTTGCATTGCATTGCATTATGACTTGATTGAGATTCTTGGTGATTGACTTGTGATGATTGGATTGGATCGTATATATTTGGATTTGACATATTTGAGATAAAGGTTTTATATAGGCAATGATGGATACTTGGTTGTAATTTTATTGTCTTATACTTGTTAGATTCCTTGCTATCTGCTTATCTTCTGAATTGTGTTAACTATGCTTAGTCGGCCGATGATGCCTACCAGTATCGTAGTTTGTACTGACTTGCACTTGCTGCATTCTTTTATGAATGCAGAGTACCAGGTCGGTTCTACCTCTCTAACTCGTGGCTGATCGATTCTTCAGCTTTCACTTGAGTTTTCCAGGGTAAGCATGGCGTCCGTTGACCTTGAAGACTTTTCAATTTCATGTCTTACTTTATATTCAGAGACATAGATATTATGTCATGGTACTTCCAGATTGTATTATTCTCCCTAAATGCTCTTGTATTATTCATACTAGACCCTGGGGGTATTTACTGTCTTCCGCACTTTTTACTACTATTTATCTATATTTATTGTGAGACTTATGTATTTGTTATTTCCGCGACTTGATTTCTTTAATTCATGTATTGGTTCGTTGTTGGGATGAGGGTTCACTTATCGAGGTGGGAAGGTAAGTGCCCGCACGACATAGGTAAAATGGGTCGTGACAAGTTGGTATCAAAGCCTTAGGTTATCCAGTCTTTAATACAAGAGTGTGTCTAGTAGAGTCTTACGGATCGGTACGATGAGCTCCGTACTTATCTGCGGAGGCTATAGGACATTTAGGAAATATCACTTTCTTTCTTTCCGCCATGCTACTTTATTCAAATTGGTATCTGGAAAGATCAAATTGGTATCTGACTCTTATCTCTTCTTTTACAGATGGTGAGGACTTGAGCTACTATGGCTCGAGGTCAAGCGCCAGAGCCCGCAGCTACGGTTGGCACCCGAGGGCGAGCGACGGCCAGAGGGCGCAGCAGAGCGAGAGGCCGCGAAGCTGCCCCAGCCAGGGGTAGAGCTCCGACGGTAGGACAGTGCCGAGAGAGATCTCCGTCCCCCGAGCTTGAGAATGTGGCTCCAGCTCGAACCCAGCCTGAGGTTACTTCTTATCAAGCCATGCATGACACTATGGCCAGAGTATTGCTTCATCTAGATGCCCAGCAAGCGGCAGGAGGTGTTACGACACCCGGAGGGGGTTCACATACTAGGGATGGGGTGCAGACCCCTAAGCGGAGACCTACGAGGGTAGCACATCCCGCTGCAGTTATGGCTCCTTGCATGGATGTGATACCCATTCCCGGTTGTAGCGGGCGTTGGGATTTTAAAGTTTTAACGACTCGTACATGCCTCATAAAAGGAGGGAGGTGTCCCGCGAAAGTGCGGTTGTTGATCGTACCGGGAAAGTCGGAAAAACCTACCAACTACTTAATGGTGCTCTAAAGGATACATTTTAGAGTCGCCACCTAATTTTTAGGAAATTAGGAAAATCGATTTGAAAAGGGTTCATTTAAAACTATTATTTAAAAGAAACCTAATCTACCAAAGTTTGGGTAAGGGTTCTGGTGATCCCATGGAGATGGTGTTAGGCACCCCGGTATTAAGGATCTGCTCAATTGCGGTTTACCTACGGGTTCTAATAGTGTGCCTTATGTTTATAAGTTTTTTTAGATAAAAATTGCTTAAGTCAAGATTTCCGCAATTAGGTTAGTCATCATTCATGCAAAAATATCACATGTCGGGTTTCGGACTTGGACACCTAGGTTAAGACCCGAAGGCACTTAACTTAAGTAGAACACCACATAAGCCCACCCTTTAAAAGTATTTTTGAAAAGCGTTTAAGTATAGAAAATAGTTTTTATACGAAAGAAGTTTTATATACTATATAGTTCGTATATAAATCGTTTTATACTTAACTAAATTTTATAAAAATTTTACACAAAGCCTAGTATCATTGAAATCAGTCCAATTGTCTCAAATCAGTCCATATCAGTCCGGTCCCATAAGTTCTCAGAATGTCACTTTAAATCCATAATAGCCTGGAAATCGGCAGATTTAGTCCTTAAAGCCCAAACAATCCGTTTTTTAGTCCTTTATCCATGATTCACGTTAATTATTTGTAAAAATCATTTTTTAGCGACTCTAATCCATAATCTAATCACATGGGTTCCAATAATTAAAACGCACATAATGAATTTAAAGACTTAAAGTAAATAGTTAAGAATTGGGCCGACCAAGCCCAAAATAGAGAATTATTATGCAACGGGTTCCTGAAATCCAACGTAAGCTCCAAATGCGCTCCATTTTTAGCGTTGACTCGATCCATACACATTGATGGGCCTCGTGGAAGCCCACCAATGGGTTTTGGAGGGGTATAAGACGCAAAAGGGTATACTTGACATTAGTATTCATTCAATAATTAAATCTAAATGCGGAAAATTGAACTAAGTTAATTATTACAAAGCCAAAAATATGAATTACAACCACATTGGGCCATAGCCTATCAACAGTTAATCGAATAATCTTATATAAACAACAACTCAACGACTAATCAGGCCCAAAGATAGCAAAGTAGAAGACCAGTTGACTATAGGCCCGATACCAGAGCCCAAAAATTCTTCCTCTCATTTTTTATAAGTATGGGAAACCAAGTATACTTGATATACCAATATACCTCTCCCCTAGCCTCATTTCTTGAAATTTTCTAAGTGTAAGAGTCAAGATATACATGAATATACCTCTGTATACAGTTTTTCCAAGATTTTTCTAAGTGTAGGAAGTCAATATACCCAAATATACCACTGATATACCTGGATATACAGGGCAAAACCTCCTAAAAGGGGCATACCCTTCTATATCTAGCCAATCGTACAAGTATAACACACATTCATTCTATTTTAAGCCTTTGAACTTAGTAAAACAACCAAGCAAATAACCACAAATCAACAAGTAGACAAAGAAATCACTGAAACTTAACAAAAACCAGAAAGGACAGTTCAATACATAACACATGACAGTCAACAAGTTAAAGCAAATCAGCAGCATTATGAATATGCAAAGTTAAACTAAAGTTTCCAAATCTCAGTTTTCAAGTAAGGCCAATAGCCAAAAGAATGGGAACTTTAAGGAAAATTTAGAAGCCAACTGGATTCATTTTAGGCTGGAAGAGGTCAAATTCATCTCAAGAAAGTCATCTTTTGCCACTTTCCTTATTAGACAAGTTACAGGATTCAAGCATTGAAGTTTTTAGGCCAATCTCAAACTAATTTCACATTTTAGGCAAATTCAGATACTAAAAGGAAGGTTCGGCAAGTTCCCACAGGTATTTCAAGCCCAATCAAGGTCAGTCATGGTCAATTATTAGCCCCATACATTATTAAAACCAAAAATCCCCCTCCCCCTTTAGTCTACAACAAGCATAACAGGTTAACCATAGAGCCAAATAGGTTTCTCTTATCTTCAAAGTTGACACAAAAGAACCATACACATAGTTAGAATCCACAGAGATCACTATAGGTGCATCAGATGTTTTACCTATTACACCCCTCGTTTTCATAGTAGTAGAACCTATGGGTTCCTAGCCGGGTATACCCATCGAATAGAGACCCGAGCCCGAGTTTGGAGGTAGAAAATGTCTTACCCCGTGTACAAGAGTACCAATAGGTGTTCCGGGTAAATTACAGAGATAAAAGTTGAGCGAATCAAGTCGACGCGATCGGAACTGAACCAGAAAACCTGCAAGACACAAGTCAACGTCGACGAGTCGTCGACATGTTCGACGGACCGTTGACGTGCGGCGTCGTTGGGATCCCGCAGCTATGCATTTGTAGGCGCAGGTCGATGGGCAAGTAGACGGATCGTCGACACGGCGACGGGCTGTCGACCAGCTCGTCGAACCGGACCGCTGTAACCTTTTGGCTTCCAAGTATAAATATGTGGGTCACGACTTCATTTCATATTTTTCTCCTTCCCAAAATCAGAAAACCCTAATATATTCTCTCCCAATATTTTTCATCATAATAGTGGAGATTTGACAAGACCCGGACCCCGTAAACCTGAGATGGTGAAGAAGAAAGGTTGCTTCTAGGGTTTTTTCAAGTTGTGGAGTTTAGGGAGTTGAAGTTGAAGTGATTCTTGGGATTCTTAACCCCTCAAGGTATGTAAATGATTTCTACCTTTGTATTTAAGTTGAGTATCAAGGGTTTTAGTGATTCTAAGTAAAGAGGGGGTAGTTGTGAAAGTGGTAAGTTGATGAAAGACAAAATAGTGACTTAGGGTTGTTTTAAGAGATGATTAGGGATGGATTTGAATATATTTTGATATATAAGTGTTGTTATTGTTGTTATGATTGGTATTAAAGTGAATGAGAAGTTGAAGAGTTGTTAAGCTTATGAGAGAAATGTCGTCCATGATTCATTAAGCTCTCTATGCTTCTAAAGGAGGTTAGCAAGTGAAGTACCTAGTCTAATGAAGGTCTATGTTCTCTTAATTGTAGATTTACAAGCTTAGAAATAGGAGTTGGACGATTTGATATACGTCGAGGTATGTTAAGGCTATTCTTTCCTTCTTTTGGCATTATCCTATGATATGATCCAATAAGCGAGTCCTTATTACTCTACTCTTAGAAGCATTAGAAATGTTTCAGTTTTTAACATTCATGCGCCCCGTTATGATTATTCCTTCTGTTCGTGGGTCCAGTTTTATGTATACAGTTATTCATGCATTACATTCCTTTATATATATATATATATATATATATATATATGTATGTTGACCCGTGACCAGAAGGCGTTATATACGCAAGTATTATACGTATATGGGGTATGGAAAGGAGTAGGCGTTATATACGCATTACCACCTGATCAGCTGGTGCACTATGATGACGATATGATAATCAGGCTGCAAGTATCGCAGCAATATATATGATGATGGCCGCAGAGAGGCCGATATAGTATGAGAAAAGAGACAGGCGTTATATATGCGCATGTACCAGGCATTATATACACACACATATACAGATGTATGACCTTCATTGATAGGCATGAGCATGCATATTATGCGCCCACAGAGGCATTGTCAGTTATACAGGTTTGCGCAGATTCAGGCAGATACTAGTTCATACAAGTACATGCATTCAGTTATTTCAGCTTATGAGTTCAGATCTTATCCATGATTCTCATGTGTATATATATATATATATATGATGTTGTTCTTATGATTTACATGCTCAGTACATTATCCGTACTGACTCCCGTTGCTCAGGGGGCTGCGTTCATGCCCGCAGGTACAGGGAGACAGACAGGTGGTCCGGCTCAGTAGGACCTCTAGATCTAGCAGTGGTCGGTAGGATCCATTCGATTCGGAGCTACAATCAGTTTTGGTATGCCCCTTTTGAGATGTGTATGCATATGGGTATGACGGGGCCCTGTCCCGTCCTTTCTACAGCTTTCGTTCCAGTAGAGGTATGTAGACAGTTGTATGTAGTAGTCAGATGGTGTAGCCTTGTCGGCGTCTATTCTTTTGTGTACAGTATATGTTGCAGCCTAGCTGGCTTGCACTGTTCTTCCACATGTTGTGTACATATATGCAGATTGTACAGGGTTCTGATGTTTCCTTTTTATGAGATTAGTTGTGCCATTTATGGGCCTTTGATGTTCAGTATGATTCAGATATAAGTATAGGGGTGTTTGGCCGCTAGAGGTCAGACTCCCTTCACGGCTCATCGGTTGGGTCATGACATTACCAAGTATAAGTTGGTTCAAAATAGGCAAAGCAAGGTCAAGTAGATAGATCGCAGGTTTAGAGGAAAAACATTAAAGGATTAATTAAGCAAAATTGCAGGAAAATAAGACAAGTCTTTCTATCTAGTTTTGGTTCAATACCAGTTCCCATAGTCAAGTAGGTAGTTAACAGGTTCAGAGAAAGAGTAAGAGGTCAAGGGGTATAGAACTTTAGTCATTTTCTAGATTTTGTGTCAAAGAATCTCGCATAGCAGGTGTTACATCCCGTGTTTTCATGCATTGGAAAGTGTGCGAGTTAAATGACACTAGTAACGGAAACGAGGTTATCCCCCAAGCTTATAGGTGGATAGAGTGAGTGCAGATGCATCATAAGGATTAGAAGTTAAAATAAGTTTCGTCAAGGTTCGAAATTTATTTGAATGAAATACGGTCCAAGCTATAACATCCTGTATTTTTGGACTAGGAAATTGAACCATCCAACATAAGAAAATTTACCCGAGCCCCAAGAATTTGGTCATATTCAAGCATGAAAATCAAGAACTCGGTGTATACAAGGAATGAAGTCCCGAAATGATTTAAGATAAAAAAATGTGACAACGATGATTGCAAATGATATTTTGTGTGTGGAAAAATGAGGCTATGGACTAATGCTATATCACATGAGTATAATAATGAGTATATAAGGACTATTTAAGTGGATTGAGATCAAGAAATTAAATATGTGTGTGATTATTTAAATGGAAAATTGTAGAGGAATAGAATAAATTAATTAAAATTGTTGGATAATATTTGTGGACATAATCCACATGGGTAGTGATAAGTGGCATCCAAAAGTTGTGGATATGCACGCATAAGGTGTAGGTGAATCATCTTTTAATTATCCTATAAGAGCTACACGAGTAAATGAAGGTGTCATCCTATATTTAAAGTCTATGATTTCGTTTCTTGACTTTCCATAGATGAAAAGTATACAGCAACTTCTCTACATTTCTTTTTGACATTTTCTAAAAGAGGTAATTGAGCAGCATATATATTTCTAGCAACTGAAACGTGAAACTATATTTCCCTTTATAACAGCAACGTGCTATACAAATAAAGCAGCAACATTGATTCTCCCTTTGAGATTAGTAACAATGTTTCTTTCCAATTTAGACTATTTTAGCTAAACAATTGTGTTTCTCAAGAAAGGTAGCAGCAACGTACTACTGTTTTCATATGCAGCAACTTGACGTTGCATTTTACAGATGAAATGTATAATTTTTTTCCCAAGAACAATATTCGGGTTTTGAGCATCGCTTCAATCACGTTGTTCCGATTTGTCGTGTTGTTGAATGCTGGCCTTCTTCAAAGTAGAGTAAGATTGAAGAAGAGTAGTTCTTCGCATATAAGGTAAAAATTCTCCTATTCTTGATATATTTAAGTTCGTCCGGGTCGTAGCTAAATTGTGGGAAGAGATATATGGAATTAATTGCGGGAAATCGGATAAGTTATTGTTGTTGTTGTGTGGGCTGATTTGAGGTATATTTTTGGGTTGTGTTGTGGCTAGAAATTGTTGGAGTAACTTAAGTATATTGTTTTTGTTGTCATTGATATGTACTTTGAAGGAAAGAAAAATTGGATAAGTGTGTTTGATAATCGTATCCGGGCTTGTCGCTCGTCGTGAATTGTTTATGACTTGTTGCTGCTACATGGTATCTTGTTATTGATGTATATACTTGCTGGATTGTTCTAGTTGTTGTTGTTGGAGTTGGGGGAAATGAGAAGAACAGGGGAGATGCTGCCCATTATGTTTTAGGATAAGTTAAGTTTTCGTTATACGATTAAGAGAATAGTTTGTATGGTTAACGATAGTATCATTATTGTTATCATACAGGTCGAGGAGCAGATACGAGTTGAGTTCTTGAGCCGTTTGTCATGACCCAACCCCGTAGGTCGTGACTAGTGCCCGAGTTGGACACTCATATTATCTATTAACTATAGTCATTTGCAATTAGCATGTCATGAACTCATTTGTACATAAAAAAAAAATAGGACATTATTTTTAAGCTGTCAAGTTTTGTTTGTCTTAGGCACCTGTCTCCTGAGGAGTTGCACTTTTTAAACAACAACATATATATATATATATATATATTCCTACGCAAGCCGACAAGGCTGCCACGATATACAAAATAACAAACATACATACATATGCAAGCCGACAAGGCTGCCATTACGAATGGGTACGCCCCAAACATAAGTCATAGACGTAAAACGCATCAACAACTACAAACAGACCCATACCGATGTCCACAGACCTCTAAGAGTAATGACCGTATCATATGGCGGGACAGGGCCCCGCCGTACCCGAATAAACACTTATAGTTATACCACAAGCTAGGCTCCGGAACAAAGGAGCAGTCCAAAATAGCTGAATAGGTATCCTAAGCCGGCGGATCTCCAAAACGAGCGTCTGTACCTGCGGGCATGAACGCAGCCCCCCGAAGAAAGGGGGTCAGTACGGAATATGTACTGAGCATGTAAAGCTTGAAACATAATAATAGACTTATATTGAGACAAGGTATGTAGGACTCAATGCAACAACCAGAATTTTCATAAAACTTGCCTTTGAACATATTCCATCTATATAATTCTCATATCAATGTCATTATAGAGTTTTGTAATCAAAGCTGCATAATCATTCTGTATATAACATATATATCGTGTCCCGGCCCTTTAATGAGGGACTCGGTAATTATAATCATAGAATCATAAACATAAACATGTACGTGTCCCGGCCCTTTAATGAGGGACTCGGTAATAAGGAATATATGCCCTCCTGGCCGCCATCTCCATATCATAATATCATCACATTATCATATCATCATATATATATATATATAACGTGTCCCGGCCCTTTAATGAGGGACTCGGTGAATAATGTAGTAAACATGCGCATGAAAACGTGTCCTGGCCCGGGACTCAGTGAAGGATATAGCGGTAAGCACGAGCAGAATAATAAGCAACCACATATATGCAAATCATCTTTTGAGACTCAATAGATAAGTAACTGGCCAGCTCTAAAATATTAGGATAATAATCATATTCAATTCTTTTCAACTCTCATTACAAGCCATAGCAAGGAACGTTTCAGCTTTCATGTACATGTATCAATTTCCATGATGTAGTTTATTTTTTAAAGTCAAGTATGCTTCTATTTGTGCAATTCTTTAAGAGTAGGAACTTATATACATCATTCATTAGTCAATCATATAGTAGGCTTGTGACAATAGCATTAAGGAAATATAGAATCATAAGTCATGCATGGAACTAGAGAATAGAATTTACCCCAAGGTTCATACCATTTCATACTTACGTCTAGGACATGCCAAAAGAAAGAAAGAATAGGCTTTACATACCTTTAGTGTTTAGTCGTATTATACTTGTACTTGCTGCCCAATAACACTTATCCTATATCAAGATATCAAGAGCTACGATTAGTTTACGAGGGAATTCGATACGTATTTTGACACTCACAATCCCTTTCTAACATTTAGACGACGTTTCGTTCGCATTCAAACCAACTAGTGCTACAAGCTAATATTGCTAGTCATTCTTTCATGTATCAATCCAAACTTGTATAAACATGATTTAAGGGACTTTGGACAGTCCATACATCATTCAAAACTGTCCCATACTCACGGCCAAACAGCACACACAACACTACAATTTCTATTTCCCAATTTTCCAACTTCAATTACAACGACAACAACACGTTTACAACATTACTTATGCGATTATCGGAACTGTTTCAGCATCATATTTATTCTTATAACAGCCCACAAACCATTTCAATTTCAACTTGAATCATTAAGCTTCACTTTCACTACACGTTCATAGCAACAATCAATATTCAACATTCACTAATTTGCTTCTAACCTTAAAACAGTCCACTGTTTTGGACTGCTTGCGTACTTCAATTTGATTTGTTTCTTTAACACCTAAATTCACATATTCAACATACATACAATATACCACAATGTTCATAACAACAACAATCAAAACTTGGCACAAAACAGTCCATAATTTCCCCTAAAACAGCCCCTTTACACGGCTTCAACACAACTATAACAACTTCATGATTTTCATCCATTCATCCAAACCACAACACATTCAATCCATTTCCAATACATGTACAAGGAGATTAAACATGATTCCATTAAAGCCTACAACACATGGCTCATTTAATTTTTTTAGAAAACAGTCCATTACCACAACATGTCCAAAACAGTCCAATAACATGTCCAAAACAGTCCCTAAACAATGTTCGGAATTCTTGCAAACATTTACGAACATACTAAGCAAACCACCTATGATTCTTACACATTATTTCATGCCTTCTTTTCATATATTTTCAGTAGGTTATGACCAGCTATCCACACGACAAATACAACATCAATTCATACACAACTAAACTACATCGTCATTTCTATAATCCTTACAACAACTCACAAACGACTTTAGTTTCAACTCCAACCATTAAACACCTTCATTTCCATCATGAAATTCATGATAATAACAATTAAAATATCAAGTAAAAACAGTTCACTAACTCCCTCACAAAACAGTCCAATACCAACATACAACATCATAAACCAACTTCTACAATCTTTGTTCATTTACCTATGTTGATACATATTCAATTCATCAACAATACAAGCAAAATGAAATCAACCATGACTTCACCAATACTCACGGCTAATTCTCTACTTCAACTACAACAACAATCCAACAACAACCTTCATGAACTATACATTCAAATCGTCATGAAACACAAGAACAATAAGCATTCTTACCTTACAATCTTGTTCTTCACTTTGGCCGAATCTTCAACACTATTGAGGTGCTACACTTCTTTGTTTCTTTTCAACAACTACTACATATTCTTGTACACTAGATGAGGAATTGATTTGAGGAAGAAAACTGATTTTTTTGGTGGTGGAGGAGCTGCCATAGCCGTGGCTCTCTTTCTCTTTCTAGGGCTTCAGAGTTTCTCTCTCTAAGTTCTAGTTGGTGGAAGATGATATGGTGATAAATGACTTGTTTTAATCATCCAAGATGATGTTTATGGGCAGCATAAGCTCCCTCACGTGTCCACCAAGAATGTCCCCCTTCAAGATCAGATTTTTGTTTAATAATACCTCCCACTATCAATTGTCCAAGAATATGACTCATATTTCATGAATTTATGTGTCTCCCCTCTCTTTTATATCCATATAATAATAATTCCCCACCACTAAATATAAATATACACTTAATAATCCAATCATGGTTAATTAATCCCTAATCTCCATTAATGCTTCTATACCAAACGAAATTTGTAAGTAAATTGTGACTTGAAACGAAACCGGAAGTTAAAGTCTTAATCCCCACTCAGCCCAACTTGCATCGTCCATATCTCCTTATCCCGATATCATTTTGACAAGAAGTTTGTTGCGTTACAAACTAGACTCGATGGACTTAATTTTAAGCTTTTGAAACACCTTAAAACTCCTCATATACTAGGAGATATGCCTCCTACAATATAGGCTAAAATCGGGTCCGAAAATTTACTGAAGTTGTTCCGATTCATTTCGTTTAACTTCTAATCCTCTTCCAACCTCATGTAACATCTTATACATACATATACACACTTATATACATCAACAAACATCCATATACACGTCTCGAAAGGTCCAGAGAATCACAATGACCTTAAACATAATTAGAGAACTCACATTACCTCATATACATACTCATAACGCGATTTCAAATCCTTTAGGTTACCATGTCACCTCGGGATACTTAAGGCAACCATATATATAACGATATTCTTACTAACTCGATTAACTTTCCTTGAACCTTCATAACTCATTTGTTTTTCTTGTTTTACTTCAAGTAACACGGATTATTATGGAGTGTAACATTCTCCCCCCCCCCCCCCCCCCCCTTAGGAACATTCGTCCTCGAATGTTAAATTGGTCCCGTAAGGTTTCATAAAAAAAAAATCGGAAAGGTTTCCTTTATCGTCATAACATATAGTCTTATCAGACAATCAATTTTTTTTTTTTTTTTTTTTTTGGGAAAATTTGGACAGAGTTTCCTCTGTAGTTCTTACTATCCCAAAACCTGCACGCAGAAAATACCAACAATGCCTCACAGGGCCAACATTTATATGTATATCTCATATCGTATCATAGCCACACAGGGCTCCCAATATCAGCAATAATACGAAAATGATGGACTTACCTCGTATGTCTAATCCAAACTGCGCCTGTTACACTTTCCTGTTTGCTTTCCCTTTCAATCTTTAACTTTACATTTCGATCGTACTTCAAATACCTTACCCGACATACATTCTTCGTACCGTTGCTCACCTGCGTACTTTGTAACTTCCAATATCATCAGTCACTTTCTTCGGTCGATGCCGTTCTACTGCTGAAATCAAGGGTTAGTATAAGGAATTTCATTTCCTATGGCTGGGCTCTATCGCACGATCTTAGATATGAAAGAAAGGTAACATCCTAAATGCCCTGTAGCCTCCTGTTTATAGATGTGGTGCACAACACATCGATAAACAAGACTCTACTAGACACGGTCTGTAGACACTCCTACGACGAACTGCTCTGATACCACTTCTGTCACGACCCAACCCCGTAGGCCGTGACTAGTGCCCGAGTTGGACACTCATATTATCTATTAACTGTAGTCATTTGCAATTAGCATGTCATGAACTCATTTGTACATAAAAAAAAAAATAGGACATTATTTTTAAGTTGTCAAGTTTTGTTTGTCTTAGGCACCTGTCTCCTGAGGAGTTGCACTTTTTAAACAACAACATATATATATATATATATATATATATTCCTACGCAAGCCGACAAGGCTGCCACGATATACAAAATAACAAACATGCATACATATGCAAGCCGACAAGGCTGCCATTACGAATGGGTACGCCCCAAACATAAGTCATAGACGTAAAACGCATCAACAACTACAAACAGACCCATACCGATGTCCACAGACCTCTAAGAGTAATGACCGTATCATATGGCGGGACAGGGCCCCGCCGTACCCGAATAAACACTTATAGTTATACCACAAGCTAGGCTCCGGAACAAAGGAGCAGTCCAAAATAGCTGAATAGGTATCCTAAGCCGGCGGATCTCCAAAACGAGCGTCTGTACCTGCGGGCATGAACGCAGCCCCCCGAAGAAAGGGGGTCAGTACGGAATATGTACTGAGCATGTAAAGCTTGAAACATAATAATAGACTTATATTGAGACAAGGTATGTAGGACTCAATGCAACAACCAGAATTTTCATAAAACTTGCCTTTGAACATATTCCATCTATATAATTCTCATATCAATGTCATTATAGAGTTTTGTAATCAAAGCTGCATAATCATTCTGTATATAACATATATATCGTGTCCCGGCCCTTTAATGAGGGACTCGGTAATTATAATCATAGAATCATAAACATAAACATGTACGTGTCCCGGCCCTTTAATGAGGGACTCGGTAATAAGGAATATATGCCCTCCTGGCCGCCATCTCCATATCATAATATCATCACATTATCAAATCATCATATATATATATATAACGTGTCCCGGCCCTTTAATGAGGGACTCGGTGAATAATGTAGTAAACATGCGCATGAAAACGTGTCCTGGCCCGGGACTCAGTGAAGGATATAGCGGTAAGCACGAGCAGAATAATAAGCAACCACATATATGCAAATCATCTTTTGAGACTCAATAGATAAGTAACTGGCCAGCTCTAAAATATTAGGATAATAATCATATTCAATTCTTTTCAACTCTCATTACAAGCCATAGCAAGGAACGTTTCAGCTTTCATGTACATGTATCAATTTCCATGATGTAGTTTATTTTTTAAAGTCAAGTATGCTTCTATTTGTGCAATTCTTTAAGAGTAGGAACTTATATACATCATTCATTAGTCAATCATATAGTAGGCTTGTGACAATAGCATTAAGGAAATATAGAATCATAAGTCATGCATGGAACTAGAGAATAGAATTTACCCCAAGGTTCATACCATTTCATACTTACGTCTAGGACATGCCAAAAGAAAGAAAGAATAGGCTTTACATACCTTTAGCGTTTAGTCGTATTATACTTGTACTTGCTGCCCAATAACACTTATCCTATATCAAGATATCAAGAGCTACGATTAGTTTACGAGGGAATTCGATACGTATTTTGACACTCACAATCCCTTTCTAACATTTAGACGACGTTTCGTTCGCATTCAAACCAACTAGTGCTACAAGCTAATATTGCTAGTCATTCTTTCATGTATCAATCCAAACTTGTATAAACATGATTTAAGGGACTTTGGACAGTCCATACATCATTCAAAACTGTCCCATACTCACGGCCAAACAGCACACACAACACTACAATTTCTATTTCCCAATTTTCCAACTTCAATTACAACGACAACAACACGTTTACAACATTACTTATGCGATTATCGGAACTGTTTCAGCATCATATTTATTCTTATAACAGCCCACAAACCATTTCAATTTCAACTTGAATCATTAAGCTTCACTTTCACTACACGTTCATAGCAACAATCAATATTCAACATTCACTAATTTGCTTCTAACCTTAAAACAATCCACTGTTTTGGACTGCTTGCGTACTTCAATTTGATTTGTTTCTTTAACACCTAAATTCACATATTCAACATACATACAATATACCACAATGTTCATAACAACAACAATCAAAACTTGGCACAAAACAGTCCATAATTTCCCCTAAAACAGCCCCTTTACACGGCTTCAACACAACTATAACAACTTCATGATTTTCATCCATTCATCCAAACCACAACACATTCAATCCATTTCCAATACATGTACAAGGAGATTAAACATGATTCCATTAAAGCCTACAACACATGGCTCATTTAATTTTTTTAGAAAACAGTCCATTACCACAACATGTCCAAAACAGTCCAATAACATGTCCAAAACAGTCCCTAAACAATGTTCGGAATTCTTGCAAACATTTACGAACATACTAAGCAAACCACCTATGATTCTTACACATTATTTCATGCCTTCTTTTCATATATTTTCAGTAGGTTATGACCAGCTATCCACACGACAAATACAACATCAATTCATACACAACTAAACTACATCGTCATTTCTATAATCCTTACAACAACTCACAAACGACTTTAGTTTCAACTCCAACCATTAAACACCTTCATTTCCATCATGAAATTCATGATAATAACAATTAAAATATCAAGTAAAAACAGTTCCCTAACTCCCTCACAAAACAGTCCAATACCAACATACAACATCATAAACCAACTTCTACAATCTTTGTTCATTTACCTATGTTGATACATATTCAATTCATCAACAATACAAGCAAAATGAAATCAACCATGACTTCACCAATACTCACGGCTAACTCTCTAATTCAACTACAACAACAATCCAACAACAACCTTCATGAACTATACATTCAAATCGTCATGAAACACAAGAACAATAAGCATTCTTACCTTACAATCTTGTTCTTCACTTTGGCCGAATCTTCAACACTATTGAGGTGCTACACTTCTTTGTTTCTTTTCAACAACTACTACATATTCTTGTACACTAGATGAGGAGTTGATTTGAGGAAGAAAACTGATTTTTTTGGTGGTGGAGGAGCTGCCATAGCCGTGGCTCTCTTTCTCTTTCTAGGGCTTCAGAGTTTCTCTCTCTAAGTTCTAGTTGGTGGAAGATGATATGGCGATAAATGACTTGTTTTAATCATCCAAGATGATGTTTATGGGCAGCATAAGCTCCCTCACGTGTCCACCAAGAATGTCCCCCTTCAAGATCAGAGTTTTGTTTAATAATACCTCCCACTATCAATTGTCCAAGAATATGACTCATATTTCATGAATTTATGTGTCTCCCCTCTCTTTTATATCCATATAATAATAATTCCCCACCACTAAATATAAATATACACTTAATAATCCAATCATGGTTAAGTAATCCCTAATCTCCATTAATGCTTCTATACCAAACGAAATTTGTAAGTAAATTGTGACTTGAAACGAAACCGGAAGTTAAAGTCTTAATCCCCACTCAGCCCAACTTGCATCGTCCATATCTCCTTATCCCGATATCATTTTGACAAGCGGTTTGTTGCGTTACAAACTAGACTCGATGAACTTAATTTTAGGCTTTTGAAACACCTTAAACCTCCTCATATACTAGGAGATATGCATCCTACAATATAGGCTAAAATCGGGTCCGAAATTTTACTGAAGTTGTTCCGATTCATTTCGTTTAACTTCTAATCCTCTTCCAACCTCATGTAACATCTTATACATACATATACACACTTATATACATCAACAAACATCCATATACACGTCTCGAAAGGTCCAGAGAATCACAATAACCTTAAACATAATTAGAGAACTCACATTACCTCATATACATACTCATAACGCGATTTCAAATCCTTTAGGTTACCATGTCACCTCGGGATACTTAAGCCAACCATATATATAACGATATTCTTACTAACTCGATTAACTTTCCTTGAACCTTCATAAATCATTTTTTTTCTTGTTTTACTTCAAGTAACACGGATTATTATGGAGTGTAACACTGTTAAGCTAGGACCAGGTATGTTAAGGCTATTCTTTTTTCTTCTTTTGGCATAGTCTATATGAAACAAACGAACGACGAACGTATAAACTCCAAATAAGCTCATATTCTTAGAAATACTAGAATGGCTAACGTTCTTGATTTCCATAAGCTATTTCATTTTGTCCTGATACGTGTCTATGATTCCTGAAGTCCTATTTTGATATAATCCATAGTGACATTCGAGGGTGCTTCCAGGTTATTCAAAAAGTTTCAGAAATAATCTTATAAGTGTCACTTGCATTCATTTGCTTCTATATATATATGTATATACTATTTTACTTCACCGAGTCCCTTACTAAAGGGCGGGGTATGGTATATATTTACATTTCACCGAGTCCCTTACTAAAGGGCCAGGTACGGTATATATTTACATTTCACCGAGTCCCTTATTAAAGGGCCAGGTACGGTATATATTTACATTTCACCGAGTCCCTTATTAAAGAGCCGGGTACGGTATATATTTTACATTTCACCGAGTCCCTTACTAAAGGGTCGGGTACGGTATATATTTATAGTACTAGTCTTTGCCTTTGGGGCTATTTACATTATTTTTCTCTGCCTTCAGGGCTATTCACCATACAGGTTGTTTCTCATACTTTCATTATGATTACTGCTACCTTACATACTCGGTACATTGTTCGTACTGACGTCCCTTTGCCTGGGGGCATTGTGTTTCATGCCACACAGCCCCATATTGGTTTGCAGGAAAGTTATACAGGAGTTTCACTATAGGATGTCCCAGGCTATTAGCTGGATTGGTAAATTCCATTTTGTTCAAAGTGATGCCGCGCCGGAGTATTTCCTTATGAGTTGAGTCATACACATTATGGGTATGTTGGGGCCCTGTCCCAACTTAGGTTAGATATCATATCTTATGTTAGAGACTTTTGCAGACAGAGTTATGTATGCAGTATGTCAGTCTTGTAAGCGGCTATGTAAGTCGATGCATCATTATGCATTACTTTATAGATTTCATATGATTACAGATTTTACTTGATTTGAGAAAGACGAAAAGAATGTTTTTGAAAAGTGTTCATTATGCATTTCATTTCATGATTTAGGAGTCCAGTGAGATTATGAGTATAACAAGAACCAGCGGGTTCGCTCGGCTCTAAGTAAGGATCGGGTTCCCATCATGCCCTATCAGGACTGGGGTGTGACAAAGTGGTATCAGAGCAGTTCGTCCTAGGGGTTGTTTGCAAAGTCGTGTCTAGTAGAGTCTTGTTTATGGTGTGTTGTGTGCCACATTTATAAACAGGAGGCTACAAGGAATTTAGGATGGTTACTCTTCTTTCATATCTAAGATTGTGCAATAGAGCCAAGCCAGAGGAAATGAGATTCCTTATACTAACTCTTGATTTCAGCAGAAGAATAATATTGATAGAAGAAAGTGAGTGATGATATTGGAAGTTACAGAGGTAAGTCACTTCGTTGAGGCTACGTTATCATAATATGTATTTATATGATAATGGATTGGTTGTCATAGGGGTAAGTCAGTGTAAGTACAACAGAGGAATTGATTAAATGTATCTCTTGATGATAAGTTTAGTTATATGTTTGTGAACTAAACAAAATTGAATGAATATGTACAAAGGTAAGCGATGGTACGAAAGATGTATGTCAGGTAAGGTAAGAATATTGAGGTATGATTGAAATGTAAGGCTGAAGAATGAAAGGGAAAGTAAATAGGAAGGTATAAGAGGGCAGATCGCTAAGGATCAGGTACATCTCGAGGTGTGATATATGAGGTAAGTTTCGACATCTTTATACTTTTACTTGAAATTGGGAGCCCTGTGTGGCTGAGATATGTCGTATATATATATATATATATATATTAGCCCTGTGAGGCATTGTTGGTATTTGCTGCGTGCAGGTTTTGGATAGTAAGAAACATAGAGGAAACTCTGCCAAAAGTTTCCTAGAATTTAAAGGAGATAAGATATAAGCTTGTAATATGTCCTAACGGGAAAGGATGTTGTGTAAAAAGTAATGGCAGGACGGGATTAAGTTAGGAGTATCGTTGACAACTACAAGAGATGAATTAAATGTTGTTGAATTGATAGTAACGGTAATTACAAGATCGACGTTGATATGGTAAAGAGAAATGCTAGAGTAAATTAGGGAGACTGGTAGTACTCAAACATGACATAGAAGAGAAAGGGTAACTCCAATAGAGTGTGATACTGAAGTATTGATTGGATGGATAAGCACAAGTAAAATATGACAAGTCTATTAGCAAAATAAGTTAGCAGCATGACTGAGACAGGGGTACGAAATACGAAGGGTTATAACGAATGTGAATACATTGGTACGACAACTTATGTGGTAAGTGTAATAGGGCTGATCAGAAAGCGTAACAGGTTAAGTATGCTTACTTCACGAGGTTTATTGTATTTTATAAGCAGGCTTGCAAATGAGATCAAGAAGTGGCACTCTATAGAGTTGATTATGATCAGGATATAATGAGAACGTAGCAAGAACTGTAATACAAAGTAAGTAAAGTATAGCGAGGAAACGACTAAAGATGTGCCATGCTCTATATGAATAAAGAGTGAATGCAAGTGTGAAACCAATAAGCGAGCCATAGGGCAGTAGATAAGAAAGCTTATAAGACCTTATTAGGGCAAAGTCCACCATAGAGGTTTCGTAGTGACAGAAATGATAGCAAGCAAAAGGAAAAAGGAAGTCAACTTGAAAATTAGAGAAAAGTGATATGGCAAAGTAGTAACAGTTTGTGATTTGTACGCGAGATCACGAGTGATATCTTTGGCTAGATGTAAAAGACCAAGACTACAGAAAGATGAATAACGAAACAGAACGATTGTTAGGAAAAGGATCAGCGTAATAAGGATGAGAGGGGATGATCAGAATGAATAGAATAAGTTTTGGAACCGAAAAATGGATTGTATAAAAGTAATATATCCTAAAGGACAAAGCGGTACTGAGTTAAGAATAGGGTTCCTTGTGCGAGGAATAAAGGATTGATTATAAAACGGGAGGTAATAAGATAAATTGAGGAGGAAAGAATGTAAAGGAATAAGTATAGGTAAAGAAAGAAAAGGAAATATGTGAAGTACGCGCGCTTAAGAAGTAGTCGTATTATGAGAAAAGGAAGATGCATCTCCTACGAATATCCTATACCAAGACAGAACTAGTAAAGCATATAAAGGAATAAGTTGGAAAGAAAAATGTGGCCATGAGTTATGAGTTTACCGTACGATGGTAAAGCGATAAAGCAAGGTTATCATCAACGACAAATACGATATGATTATAATTGGTTTTGAAATCAACGTTGAGTGCAACACAAGATTAAAAGAGTATGAGGCATAAGGGGTATTAGTTGCGCATGAGACTTAGATCCTTGAAAACAAAGATGATGGGTTTAAGAAAAAATGCATTTACGGTTACTATAAGTCGAATATGGGAAAGAAAGGACTGACTTGAGACGGGAAAGAAAGGAATGACTTGAGACGGGAAGAAAAGGGAAAGATGACGCTATAAGTGAACTCTGAGCATCGAAGAATGGGATAAGTGACATTACATGGATGGTACGGATAGCTAGACATACTACTATTTCGAGTATCCCTATGGGACAGAAGTTGTTAATTGGAGCGTATGTAGACATTGACGCATAACTAACGGTTGAGCTAAGTAAAATACATCCTTGTTTGGATTGTTATGTTGGTTGTATTGCTTGATTACAAAACTGTAAGATGAGTATGTTAAGACTTCACACATGAATCACCGTAGCTATAAATTATGGGAAATGGCATGAATATGATGCAATATAATAAGGGAATTGAGGAAAGGGATATATGAATTCAAGATTGAAAGTGAGGTAACGGATTTGAGAATGGTATAAGTAAGACCCTTAAAGGGGGGAAGCGAGTAAGGAAAATACAAGTGTAGAGATTGAAACGATATATCCTAAGATGTGACAGATATAGACTCTAAAACAAAAAGTGGGAGTCATGCAGAAATAAGTCTAATAGCTAGTAAATAAATGAACAAGAATCGAGCGGGTATCTGAAACTGTACTGAAAATCACTTGTAGAGACCTTGAACAACATGACATTGGGAGCAAATAACTCAAGGAATATTGTAAAGGATAGCAATGCTATACTGGAATTGACAATAAAGTCGTTTGTTAATGATATTGCGATTTATAAGTGACAAATAAGAAGGGACATAAAGTTTTCTATAGTAGAATATAAGATGTGATAATCTAGGAACAAATAAAAGAAAGAAAAGAGTATGACGAGATAACTCACAACAGATAGGCAAAAGAGTTTGGGTATCTATGAGATACGTAAAGCAGAACGAACCAAAGGAAGGGAAGTTTATGAATAAGATTAGATGTTCATACACGACTCATACAAGAGCGGTTATGTAACCTGCAAGTATTTACATGTCGAGAATGAAACCAATTGGGTACTTAAAAAGGGGAGTAAGAGGTAAGCAAGAATAGTCTGTTTGTAATACTCCAGGTCAGTTAGGGGAAAATATATGGTAAATTGAGTCGAAATGTTGAGTTGGATTTATCATAAAGGACAAATACAATAATTGCTTTGAATATGATATAGGTATATGTTATATGTTTCCTACGATAGCCCTGGGGTGTGTTAGATTACCTACGAATTCGATAGGATCATCAAATAAAGGGGGTTTTACCAGAAGAATATTACGCCTTGGAACATTCATTTTTGTATCATTGTGGTTATAGAGAATTTCCAACAGTTTACCAGAGAGTTATGAAATTCTCAAAAAATTTGAAACCTTTAATGAATCGACGAGGGACACCTACGACATGACATCTCGGGTTGAATTTATCTAGACTCTACGGATGTGAATCAATACCATTATCATGGTCATATGAAAGGAAGGAAGTGGAAGAGATTTGCAAACCATGTGAGACTTAATACCATTATTAAGCAAGAAAAAGGATTGACGAGTCCGAGTACAAGGAGGATCATATCAGGAAAGTGACTCACTTATATCTCTTGAAAGGATATTCCTAAGGAATTGCTGGAGTATTACAACCGAGAGTCATTACTAAGGAGGAGACTCGATAGTGCATGTCAGAGGATTCAAATGATGACTCCAAGAAGGAGGTATGCTATGGACTAGGCGACCTAAATAAAGAGTGGAAGACCTATAAAAATTATAAGAGAGAACAAGAGGAACCAATATGCGATGACAAACCTACCCAAAGGGAAAGGCAGCTGCTATTCTACAGCATTACTGGAAAGATGACTCCAAAACAAGAAAAACTCGACTTAAGCTTCAAGTGTAGATGGATATAGTAAGTTGCAGCCAATTACAGAAGTAGCTAAATTATGACCACTTTCTTGGAAATACAATATTAACTGAAGTCAGGTGGAGAATGGTATTAAGTTAAGCAAAGAGAGGCACATCATGATAGACGAGTTCTAGTTAGAATTGATTCGTTATCAGATCATCATAACCATTATACTTATACAGGACTAGTTTAACATTCGAGGACGAATGTTCTAAAGGGGGGAAGGATGTTACATCCCGTCTTTTCATGCATTGGAAAGCGTGCTAGTTAAATGACACTAGTAACAGAAACGAGGTTATCCCCCAAGCTTATAGATGGATAGAGTGAGTACAGCTGTATCATAAGGATTAGAAGTTAAACAAATCAAAGAAAATAAGTTTCGTCAATGTTCGAAATTTATTTGAATGAAATACGGTCTAAGCTATAGCATCCCGTATTTTTGGACTAGGAAATTGAACCATCCAACATGAGCAAATTTACCTGAGCCCGAAGAATTTGGTCATATTCAAGCATGAAAATCAAGAACTCGGTGTATACAAGGAATGAAGTCCCAAAATGATTTAAGACGAAAAAGTGTGACGACGATGATTGCAAATGATATTTTGTGAGTGGAAAAATGAGGCTATGGACTAATGCTATATCACATGAGTATAATAATGAGTATATAAGGACTATTTAAGTGGATTGAGATCAAGAAACTAAATATGTGTGTGATTATTTAAACGGAAAATTGTAGTGGAATAGAATAGATTAATTAAAATTGTTGGATAATATTTGTGGACATAATCCACATGGGTAGTGATAAGTGGCATCCAAAGGTTGTGGATATGCACGCATAAGGTGTAGGTGAATCATCTTTTAATTATCCTATAAGAGCTACACTTGTAAATGAAGGTGTCATCCTATATTTAAAGTCTATGATTTCGTTTCTTGACTTTTCATAGATGAAAAGTATACAGCAACTTCTCTACATTTCTTTTTGGCATTTTCTAAAAGAGGTAATTGAGCAGCATATATATTTCTAGCAACTGAAACGTGAAACTATATTTCCCTTTATAGCAGCAACGTGCTATACAAATATAGCAGCAACATTGATTCTCCCTTTGAGATTAGTAACAATGTTTCTTTCCAATTTGGACTACTTTAGCTAAACAATTGTGTTTCTCAAGAAAGGTAGCAGCAACGTACTGCTGTTTTCATATGCAGCAACTTGACGTTGCATTTTACAGATGAAATGTATAATTTTTTTCCCAAGAACAATATTCGGGTTTTGAGCATCGCTTTGATCACGTTGTTCCGATTTGTCGTGTTGTTGAATTCTGGCCTTCTTCAAAGTAGAGTAAGATTGAAGAAGAGTAGTTCTTCGCATATAAGGTAAAAATTCTCCTATTCTTGATATATTTAAGTTCGTCTGGGTCATAGCTAAATTGTGGGAAGAGAAACACGGAGTTAATTGCGGGAAATCGGATAAGTTATTGTTGTTGTGTGGGCTGATTTGAGGTATATTTTTGGGTTGTGTTGTGGCTAGAAATTTTTGGAGTAACTTAAGTATATTGTTTTTGTTGTCATTGATATGTATTTTGAAGGAAAGAAAAATTGGAGAAGTGTGTTTGATAATCGTATCCGGGCTTGTCGCTCGTCGTGAAATGTTTATAACTTGTTGCTGCTACATGGTATCTTGTTATTAATGTATATACTTCCTGGATTGTTCTAGTTGTTGTTGTTGATATATGGAGTTGGGGGAAATGAGAAGAACGGGGGATATGCTGCCCATTTTATTTTAGGATAAGTTAAATTTTCATTATACGATTAAGAGAATCGTTTATATGGTTAAAGATAGTATCATTATTGTTATCATATAGGTCAAGCTAGCACCAGGTATGTTAAGGCTATTCTTTTTCTTCTTTTGGCATGGTATATATGAAACAAACGGACAACGAACGTATAAACTCCAAAGAAGCTCATATTCTTAAAAATACTAGAATGGCTAATGTTCTTGATTTCCAGAAGCTATTTCATTATGTCCTGATACGTGTCTATGATTCCTGAAGTCCTATTTTGATATAATCCATAGTGACATTCGAGGGTGCTTCCAGGTTATTCAAAGAGTTTCAGAAATAATCTTATGAGTCTCACTTGCATTCATTTGCTTCTATATATATATGTATATACTATTTTACATCACCGAGTCCCTTACTAAAGGGCCGGGTACGGTATATATTTACATTTCACCGAGTCCCTTACTAAAGGGCCAGGTACGGTATATATTTACATTTCACCGAGTCCCTTACTAAAGGGCCGGGTAAGGCATATATTTACATTTCACCGAGTCCCTTATTAAAGGGCCGGATACGGTATATATTTACATTTCACCGAGTCCCTTACTAAAGGGCCGGGCACGGTATCTATTTACAGTACTAGTCTTTGCCTTCGGGGCTATTTACATTATTGTTCTCTACCTTTAGGTCTATTCACCGTACAGGTTGTTTCTCATACTTTCATTATGATTTATGATTCATTCCTTATGATTACTGCTGCCTTACATACTCGGTACATTATTCGTACTGATGTCCCTTTGCCTGGGGGCATTGTGTTTCATGCCACACAGCCCCATATTGGTTTGCAGGAAAGTTATACAGGAGTTTCACTATAGGATGTCCCAGGCTATCAGTTGGACTGGTAAACTCCATTTTGTTCGGAGTGATGCCGCGTCGGAATATTTCCTTATGAGTTGAGTCATACACATTATGGGTATGTTGGGGCCCTGTCCCAACTTGGGTTGGATATCATATCTTACGTTAGAGACTTTTGCAGATAGAGTCATGCATGCAGTATGTCAATCTTGTAAGCGGCTATGTAAGCCGATGTATGATTATGCATTACTTTATAGATTTTACTTGATTTGAGAAAGACAAAAAGAATGTTTTTGAAAAGCGTTCATTATGCATTTCGTTTCATGATTTAGGAGTCCAGTGAGATTATAAGTATAACAAGAACCAGCGGATTCGCTCGGTTTTAAGTAAGGGTCGGGTGCCTATCATGCCCTATCAGGATTGGGGTGTGACAGGAGGTTAAGAAGCTCAATAGCAAGCTTAACAGGGAACATAGATGCTATCCTATGCCAAGGGATGTGTCAAAACAACCCTCAGAAACAAACAACATGGGGTAAAGACATGGCATCATTCAGGTCTTAGGAGATCAAAAATAACAGGGGTGGATTCTCAGTTGTCAAAGCAGTGTCAAGTCTATTTTTAGTCTTTTATTACCAAGTCGAGATGTCATAGAGTCAGGATACAAGTTTAAAAGCAGGATTTAGTCCAGTATTAGTTCAAACTCAGATAATCAAGGCACAACAAATAGGTGGAAACATCGTCTTAGGATAACATTAGCAAGCACAAAAACACAGTCAATAATAAACATGAGCAAGAAAGTAAATAAGTCAAATTCATAAGGTAATTTCACACAGAACAGTGGCAAGTCCTAAAAAGATCAAGCAAGGTTAAAAGAGGATCATGACATGTAACACCCCGTAAACTTGAACTAGGTGTGAATATGGGAAATTCTAGTGTTAAGATAATATTATATCTATAGGAATCCATTCCTGATGAATTCAGGTGGAAGATGGTCGTTTTGAAGTCAAACCAACAATTGAAGTTCTTAAGGGCTCTTAAATTCGCCTAAGTTTTGGTAGGTCTGTCTTCTGGGCGATTTTCATGAAACTGTGTTGCGAATTTGGAAACACTTCCTTGATGAAAGTTGTATATCCTAGAAATAGCTTTCCAATGGTAGGTCGCCCAGCCCAAGAAAAGTTATGTACAAAAGTTTATGTCCATTTTTACGAAGGGCGCAAAAGCTGGAAATTTCGCCCAAAGTACGCCCGGAAAGTACGGGACGTCCTTTTAGGCCGTACTTCTTTTGTTCCTCACTCTTTTTGGAAGCCAAAGTATGGGCTACAGGTACGAGACGCACTTCAAAGTACGGGACGTACTTTGTGGTCGTACTTTCACCGTTTCTGGTAGAAAATTTGGTTTAAAATAGGTATGGTCTTATTTTGTTCCCATTTGTTTTCATTCTCCCAAACCCTAAGGACAAAAATCATTCCTCCAAGTCTTCAAATCAAAGGTAAGAAGACCCTCAACATTACTAATTCATTCTAACATCAAACCCATGATTCTTGTGACCAAAACCTAGGGTTTGCAACATAATTCTTCCCAAAGTGATTCAAGCTAAGGTTTGGGTGTTCTTCATTAGGAAAGTGAATTGTTAAACTTTGTTTAACGTATTAAGGTATGTCTCTTTTAAAAATCATTTTTGACTATAAAGGTGATTTGTATGTCTCTCTTTTGAAAACTTATTCTGAATGAAAATCACTTTTTGAAACTATTGTTGGAAGTATAAATTTTATTCAAGATTCTTTAATGAATGAAAGGAAAAGTAATCTTTTCATGTTTCTTGAACTCTAATTCATGTCTAAATGGTGGTTAATGTGTGTGAGGGGACAAACCCACATTAAACCTATATTTTAACAAACCCTATATATCTATAAGATATTATGAATGTTTTCCTCTATGAGAGATACCTAATAATGATGGTTAAGAGTTGGTAATGACATTCTCATTGATGAATTGGGACATGGAAATATTTTGTAAGCAAGTTATACGTTTTCAAAACATTGATTGGAATGACTTATTCTTTCGATATGGCATAATGAACTTTAATGTTATTGATGGTGTGACTACTTTGAGACAAATTGTGAATCGGCTTCTATGCCATGGACTTTGTTGTTGTGTTTGCCTTGCTATTCGGGAGGAAAAGTAGCCACTATGGATCCTAGTGTATTAATTGGCTTGTCATTCGGGGGGGGGGGGGGGGGGGGGGTGGCCACTTCCGGGTTCGCTACCTGGGGTGTATTAATGGCCTTTCTATTCGGGAGGAAGAGTAGCCACCGTGAATCCATATTCTGGTGTATTGCGCAGTGTTGTTGATATTGAGTTGGGCCTATATGGGCGATTGTGATATCCATCTTTATTATGGAACTGGTATTTATGCCTGATTGATTTAAAGCATAATTAAAACTGGGATTTTGAAATGGCTTTGTAAACTGTTTAACAAATGATATTAAGAATCACAAAGTGGAATAACTGTTTTTTTTTTACTATCTTTTCAGAACTGATTTCTTTATGTATTATTATAATTTGTTTTCGTATTACTTGTTGTCCCTGAGGCACTCACTGAGTACGAAGTACTCAGGCATACCATTGTTGTTTTCGATGGTACGTTAGGTAACGAAGAAGAGCAGGTTCTTGATATTGTGTCGTTTAGGTTCTTCCGATGTTATTCATGACGTCGGATGCCGATCACGTCTAGGGTGGGTTTTGGGGCATGACATGACACTACCCCTAGGTCCAATTTAGTTGATCAGAACATCACACCAGCTGAGAGGGGAGGGGAGGGGGTCACAGTGCCCATATATCTTTTTTTCTTTCAATAATGAACACACACCTAAGTCAACTCCACAAGTTTACAAGTTCAAAACAAGCTTTTCCCTGAATTTTTGAAAGTAGAAAGAGGTGATCAACAAACATGTTCACAGATATAGGGTAAGGACAGCATGTGAGGAAGGCAAAATATCACATTTTTAGCTTTTAGGACAGGTCTCAATAATGAGGGTGTTTAAAAACAGTGTTTTCTTCTAATTTTAACTAAGGTGGGACCTCATTTTAGCAAAAAATAAGTTAAACATGAACATGATTCTCATTGTAAGATTTCAGAAGGGTTTCAGGATCAATTAAACATCTATGATCAACACTCAATATCCAGAGTCACTTAAAGGGAAATGATCAGACCAAAAACTGTATTTTTGGTAGTTTTGAGTTCTCAAATAAATACAAACAATTAATACATCACTTTACAGAATTAAAAATTCCTCAAACAAGTATAAAAATCAATGTACCATCTTACAGAGTTTTGAAACTTCAAGAAATAAACACAGATTCTATCTTTAACTTCATATAAACACTTGAAAGAGTTCAGAACCATATAAGCATATATAGAGGGAAGGAAAAGAGGTTAATACAGGCTCTAAACTTTCATATAAAAGGTAGTTACCAAACAAAACAACTTAACATTCAAAAAGTCCAGAAAAATGGAAATTCAAACACAAACAAGCAAGTATTAAAGCTGTAATCACATCATTCACAAAGAAAACAAAACTCAGATTCCCAAAGGATACAAATCAACCATCAACCTTCAATAGTTTACCTTACTTATCATTTCTACCCCTTTTTTTAACCTTATTCTTACAAGTTCTAAGAAGTTTTACTATTTTTTAATCTTAAACCAGTTTTAAACCCTCCTAAACTCTCCTTCTTTTAACCTTTAAAACTATTTTTAAGTCCTTTTAACCAATTTTAAGCTTGTGTAACATAATTATCCTATCATAAGTGACTTGAATAATCAAAAACTTACATTATCTACTCATTCTTTACCAAACAGACCTTGGCAAGTACCTTAAACTACAATTTAACTAGATTCATAAACTTTTAATACTAAAGTCAAGATACAACATGGATAAACCAATGGAACAGTAACAGATACTTGCAAAAAATGAAGTAAATTATAGAAAATGACAGAGGTTGAGGGGTTACCTTATTTTGGGGCAACCAAAAGATCAAAAGGGAGATTGGTTCAAGCTTCAAACACCAACACCCGAAAATCCTTATACAACAGCCCTTGTTTTTTATTTTATTTTTGCTGTATATATTGTATGATATATTTGTATTATATCCTAATGTTTATGTATAATGATATTTTCAGTGTTATATATAGTATATATTGTATATTTGTAGAATTTAGTTTGAATATAAGCAATAGGGGACTTAGTCTCTTCTATTACTTAGGATTTATTTTTTCCAGAAAGAAGACCCCTCTAAGTGGCAATACATACCTCTATTTATAGCATCAAATATAGGGTTCTTGGGACAAAAGTGGAAAAAAAATAATCCATAACAGAATTTTCCCTTAATTCCCAACCCTAATTTGAAAATAATTCAAAAAAATCAATAAAGGACAAGTCAGATTTCAAACAAATTGTACCCAACCGTACTATAGCCAATTAGAATTTTACCACAAATTACATAATACACAAAAATCCAACGGAATTCCCTCTAGAAATCCAAATAAATATCAAAAAATATAGGGAATACTAGAATAGTACGCCTAGTCACACAAAAAACAAATCTATCAAGATTCCAACGGTACAATAGTACTAAAAATAGGATAGAATCCTCAAATTAGTACTCAATTTGCAAAGAGGACTTTGGTAAATTACCCTAGGTCTTTTGTTTTTGATGTGTGGTACACAAGATAGCCACGAACTATTTTGGTTCCGCCCATGGTAACCATACACTCAAAGGACCTGAACAACATCCCTAATTCACCCTTAAATTTGAGTTAAAAGACACGAATCAGTAAATTAAACCTAGTATTAGGTAGAGCACGTTTAGGGGAGCAAAACCCCTAAGAAATCCGGCAAAAATGACTGTGAAATCAGCCTGAAATAGCTTAGATAGACCGGAACCCTAATCGCCTCCATCAGAGGTGTTTTAGAGAGAAGAACAAGCATGTAGGACTGAAGTTTGCCTTTTGGCACTTCAGTCCCATTAGGTATATATACCCCCTCTCCCCCATCGTCTCAAAAATGTTTAAACAGGCCCCCAATGTTTAAAATGTAATTTAAAAGGGTCCCCTGTATATAATTAAATGAAAATACGTAATTATACATAACTACATATTAGCTTACAAACCGTATAAAAACCCGAATTTTATAAAAATAAATTTTGGAATACGTCGTTTTAAAATACGAGCTTCAAGACGAGCCTAATATTGACACAGTTCCGGATAATATTTAAGTATGTGAAAATATGCGGTCAAAATGAACCGTAAGTCGTAAGTTGTTTTAATTAACAATTTTCTCGAGTTAGACGGAACGGGATGTGTATTATTTTTTTTTCTTACATTTATGAAAATAAATAACTCGTAATTTCTTATAATTGTCAATTTTCACAGAATAGTAATTAAACGTCAATTTTTAAAATTTTCTCAGGATTTTTAAATTTTTAATTTTTTTAGGGGCATCCTCACCCCGTCTTGGACTCGGGAAATATGGAAATTAAAAATATACGTTTTATGAGGTGAAAATTAGGTGTTAACACCGGTGATGAGATTAGGACCATGGAGGGCGCTGTTATGACCGCTTCTGACCAGGAGCTGGTTGGGAGGTTCCGGAAGTTAGAGCCGCTGAGGTTTGCTGGTACCTCGTCTAAGGATGCCTATGAGTTTATTCTTGATATGTATGAGTTTCTGCACCGTATGGGGATAGTGGATACCCACGGTGTTGATTATGTGTCCTACCAATTTTGTGGCGACGCGAAAACGTGGTGAAGGTATTTCGTGGTGTGCAGATCTGAGGGTTCTCCTCCTTTGACTTGGACTCAGTTCTACCGGGCCTTCCTTGAGAGGTATGTGCCCCGGTCCTTGAGAGAGGTTCGTAGGGAGCAGTTTTTACACCTTGAGCAGAGGGGCATGTCCTTGGAGTCCTTTGTGATTCGTTCCCTCTATTTGGCCCGTTATTCTACTCCGTTGATCCCTACTGAGGCCGATAGGATCAAGCACTTTGTTGGAGGACTAGTGGGCTCTCTACAGATTCCTTGCCTTCAGATGGAGTCTATGGGGGCTTCCTTCCAATCCATTATTGAGCATGCTTCTATGGTTGAGGGTGTTAAGGCCCGTGCTTTTGGTAGCGGTGACAAGAGGCCACGTCAGACTGGCAGTTTTGGAGGTTCTGGTATGAAGGGCGCCGTTCAGTTTTTTAGGCCACCTCAGCCCTATTCCGATCGTCCCGTGCATTCAGCACTACCGGCTTCCTCTAGTGAGCCACCTAGGCAGAAAGCTCCTGAGAATTCATTTTCCAAATCAGTGGACAGGGTTGCTTCATCCGGGTCTTCAGCTTCCGTGTTTTAGCACTCGACTCCTCTTACCTGTTACCCTTGTAAAGAGGTTGGGCATGTGGCCAGGAGATGTCCCCGACTTAGGTGGGATTATCAACCGCCGAGGACTCCTGTATCATCTGGTGGACGAGGTGGGACTTCTCAGAGAGGCGGTGTTAAGTCAGGCCGCGGTACTTCTCATGGTTCTAGAGGTGGGTCCAAGCCAGCTAGAGGTGGTACTCAGAGTGCAAAAGAGGGATCTCAAACTGGGCATGGTAGAGTCCATTGTTACTCCTTTCCTGGTAGAACCGAGGTAGAGGCCTCAGATGCTGTGATCTCAAGTACCATTTCTGTACATCATAAAGCAGCATCTGTGTTATTTGATCCTAGATCCACTTATTCATATGTGTCTGCATGTCATGCCGTTGGTTGGGATTTGCCTTGTGATAGCATAGATATACCTGTTCATGTGTCTACTCCGGTCGGAGATTATGTGTTTATTGATCGAGTCTACCGGTCTTGTTTGGTTACTTTTATGGAGTATGACACTTGGGTAGATTTGATAATTCTTGATATGGTGGACTTTGATATTATATTTGGTATGCCCTGGCTTTCTCCTTTTCACGCAATGTTAGACTGTCACGCCAAGACAATCACTTCAGCTATGTCGAGCATTCCTAGGCTTGAGTGGAGAGGTACTCCTAGTCCCGCCCCTAAGAAGATCATTTCCTTCCTTTGGGAGAAGAAGTTAGTAAGTAAGGGGTGTTTAGCGTATTTGGCGCATGTTCGTGATACGACTGTTGCATCTCCACCCCTTGAGTCTATCCCTATTGTGAGCAAGTTCGCGGAGGTATTTCCGTCGGATTTTTTGGGTATAACACCTGATCGCGACACTGATTTCTGTATCGACGTGGACCCGGGCACTCGTCCTATTTTCATCCCACCATATCGGATGGCACCTGCTGATTTGAGGGAGCTTAAGGAACAATTGCAAGATTTATTGAGCAAGGGGTTCATTAGACCGAGCATCTCCCCTTGGGGTGCTCCTGTGTTATTTGTGAAGAAGAAAGATGGGACTATAAGGATGTGCATTGATTACCGACAGTTGAACAAGGTCACGATTCGGGACAATTGCCCTATGCCTCGTATTGATGACCTGTTTGACTAGCTTCAGGGTGCCTCGGCGTTTTCAAAGATTGATTTGTGTTCCGGCTATCACCGGTTGAAGATTAGGGCGGAAGATATTCCGAAGACAGCATTTTGGACGAGATATGGCCACTATGAGTTTTTAGTGATGTCTTTTGGTCTTACCAATGCCCCAGCTGTATTTATGACTTTGATGAATGGCATCTTTAGGTCTTTCCTTGATTCCTTTGTGTTTGTGTTTATTGATGACATATTGGTGTATTCCAAGAGTAGAGAGGAGCATAAGAGCCATCTTCGTACTGTTCTTGGGTTGTTGAAGAAACATAGTTTGGTTGCTAAATTTTCTAAGTGTGAGTTCTTGTTGGAGTCTATAGCATTCTTGGGTCATGTGGTGTCCAAGGAGGGGATTATGGTTGATCCACAGAAAATTGAGGTTGTGAGGGGTTGGGCGAGGCCCACTACTGTTATCGAGATTCGTAGTTTTGTGGGTTTGACCAGTTATTACCGTCGCTTTGTGAAGGGTTTTGCTGCCATTGCTTCGTCCTTGACCAGATTGACTTAAAAGGATGTTCCCTTCTAGTGGACAGATGATTGTGAGGAGAGCTTTCAAAATCTCAACCATCTTTTAACTACAGCCCCGATCTTAGCCTTACCTGTGGAAGCAAGGACTTCGCTGTCTATTGTGATACTTCCCGTATGGGTTTGGGTGCGGTGTTGATGCAGGAGGGTAGAGTGATAGCTTATGCTTCCCGTCAGTTAAAGGTTTACGAGAAGAATTACCCTACCCATGATTTAGAGTTGTTGGCCGTAGTATTCGACTTGAAACTTTGAAGGCATTACTTGTATAGTGTCCATTGTGAGTTTTTACCGATCACCGTAGCCTTCAGCATGTGTTTACCCAGAGAGATCTAAATTCCAGGCAGCACTGATGGATGGAGCTCCTGAAGGACTATGACATCTCTATTATGTATCACCCTGGTAAAGCTAATGTGTTGGCTGATGCCTTGAGTCGCAAGGCAGTGAGTATGGGCAGTTTAGCTCGATTGATTGTTTCTGAGTGCTCGTTGGCCATAGAGGTTCAGACTCTGGCCAACAGTTTCATCCGTCTTGATATTTCAGCCCCAGGCAGGATTTTGGCTTGTATAAAGACGAGGTCCTCGTTATTGGATCGGATCAAGGATCATCAGTTTAAGGACGCTCAATTGAGCAAAATCCGAGATAAGGTTTCGAGAGGGGAGGCCAAGGAGGCCGTGATTGATTCTGAGGGCATTCTGAGGATTAGAGGATGCGTGTGCGTTCCTCGTGTTGATGATCTGATTCAGTTGATTTTACCTGAGGCCCATAGATCTCGCTATTCCATCCATCCGGGAGCAACTAAGATATACCGTGACTTGAGACAACACTATTGGTGGCATCGCATGAAGAGAGATATAGTTGATTTTGTGGCTAAGTGTGAAAATTGTCAACAGGTAAAGTATGAGTACCAGTGACCCGATGGGGTGCTTCAGAGGATTCCCATTCCGGAGTGGACGTGGGAGAATATTACCATGGATTTTGTCACGGGTCTTCCGAAGACCCTTGGCAAATTTGATTCTAGTTGGGTGATAGTGGATCGATTGACTAAGTCGGCTCACTTTGTTCCGGTTCAGGTTTCCTATACCGCGGAGAAGTTAGCCAAGATGTATATTCGAGACATTGTGAGGTTGCATGGGATCCCTATTTCTATTATATCTGATCAGGGTACTATCTTCACTTCCCGATTCTGAAGGGCATTTCATGAGGAGTTGAGTACCCGATTGGACTTTAGTACAGCTTTCCATCCCCAGATTGATGGCCAGTCCGAGCGAACCATTCAGGTGCTGGAGGAAATGTTGAGAGTGTGTGTTATTGACTTTGGTGTTCATTGGGACCAGCACTTTCCCTTGGTAGAGTTTGCGTACAATAACAGTTATTATTCGAGTATTGGTATGGCGCCTTTTGAGGCCTTATATGGTAGGAGGTGTAGATCTCAGATTGGTTGGTTCGATGGGTTCGAGGCTCGACCTGGGAGCACGGATCTATTGAGAGAGTCCCTTGATAGAGTGAGATTTATTCAGGCCAGGCTCGTGGCAGCTCAGAGTCGGCAAAAGATGTGTGCGGACCAGAAGGTCCAGGATTTGAAGTTTACTATTGGTGACCAGGTTCTGTTGAAGGTTTCACCCATGAAGGGTGTTATGAGGTTTGGTAAGAGGGGCAAGTTGAGCCCCAGATACATTGGTCCGTTTGAGATCGTGGATTGTATCAATGATGTAACTTATTAGTTGGCATTGCCGCCAGTCTTGGTGGGAGTTCACCCGGTCTTTCATGTTTCGATGCTGAAGAAATATTATGCCGACGGTACATACATTGTCTGTTGGGATTCTATATTGCTTGATGAGAATCTGACTTATGAGGAGGAGCTTATCGCGATCTTGGATAGGCAGGTTCGGAAGTTGAGGTCCAAGGAGATTGCTTCTCTGAAGGTGAGATGGAAGCACCGTCCTGTGGAAAAGGCTACTTGGGAGACTGAATCCGATATGCGTAGTCGATATCCCTAGTTGTTCACAGATTCAGGTATTTCCCTACTTCTCTTCTTTTCTTCGCTCGAGGACGAGCAACAGTTCAATTAGTCTCCGATGTAACGACCTGTTTGGTCGTTATAGTATCTTCGGTGTTTTTGCTCGTTCCCGAGCATTGATTAGCTCGCTTTTGACCCGAGGGAGACCGTTGATACGCTTTCTGGGGTGTCTAGACCGAGTTCGGGCAACTTCGGTAAAAATATAGGCTATAAGTGAAAAGTGGTTGACACAAGTTGACTCTTCGGCAAATGGACCTTTTCCAAAATTCTGTCGATTTCGAAAGGTCCGGATGGTCCTTTAGAACATGTATGTGTAATTGGTTCGGTTCCCGATGCATTTAGATATATTTCGGGACGTAGGATGGGAAATTGGAGTTAAGGCATTGGGGGTTGACTTGATCAACGAGACCTTCGTTGAAAATTTCGAGACCACGAGCGCGTTCGCAGAGTAATTTTGTATGGGTTTAGGTGGTCAGGTTATGAGCAGATGGCCTCGGGAATAACCTGAAATTTCGATTGAAGATTTAGAAAATGGAGGGGGGGTTCTGGTGTCTGGTGCCCGCAATGGCGACACCAGAGCCGCTCCAGCAGCACCTCTGTGGCAGTGATGACCGCTGCGGCAGCCATGTGTAATGTTGGCCATACCGCTGTCGCGGTATCTCAGCCGCCGTAGCGGCATCCCTACCGCCATGGTGGTGACGGGCAGTTATATTTCATTAAATGTGTCTTAAATAAGTCTTAGACCCTCACTATTTCCCATATCGATATTGGAGCTTGAGGAAACTGTTCTTGGAGATAAATTGGAGAAATTCTTGGAGGTAAACCTTGCCTAATCCTTTGCTCTTCCTTAATCACAATCACTTAGATTTCCCCCTTCCCTTTAACAATCTCTTAGAGATGGAATTTGAAGGAGGGTTATGGGAAACTTTTCGTTAGGGTCATATATGATAAATTGATGATAGTTATGCTAAAATTTGATGGATCTAAGCTTATTAGTCATATATCTTCCGCTTTTAACGTTGAGTTTCGGATTTGGAGACTTAGGGTTCATACCAATTTGGGGTTTTTTACTTGAATCAGAAATTAGGATAATCCTTAGGCTAAATCAACAATTAATAGTTGGATTATGATAACCCAGTACTCAATTTGATATTTTGCCCGAGAATTTCCCGTTATGCCCTTGTGGGCCCATTTCCCAATTTCTAGG
Organism: Lycium barbarum; assembly: GCF_019175385.1. Lineage (NCBI taxonomy): Eukaryota > Viridiplantae > Streptophyta > Magnoliopsida > Solanales > Solanaceae > Lycium > Lycium barbarum. The sequence goes on along the minus strand of NC_083340.1, from coordinate 41,468,122 downwards.
GTTAAAATGGACTGAATTGAAATAGTAGAAATATTAGTATCATTCTTCATAATTTCTAATATAGAATTCTATTATGCTTAGACTACTTTGGTTCCGAGGTTCAGCGGAAGGGCAAAGCAAAGGAGTGACTTGTTGGTGTTGCGGTTCGGCAGTCCAGGTAGGTTATGGCTTACCTTTAGTGAGACTTCGCATAGAAAATCACATATTTAGAATATAATTTCGGAGAGAGCATGTGAACCTTTGGGTATGAAGTCGGGTTAGATATTGCCTTAGGTTGTGCCTTGTTGTGTGTTGGGACTAGCCACCCCGTTATTTGTGTTGATTGTTCCGCGGTGATGGTTTTGATGCCCTGAGTAGTGGTAGAGTTTGGAATTTGTGTTATCGTCCTGATTGAGATAGATTCGCGATACCCATTGTTGGTATTGTGATATGATACATTATTGGCGTACCCTATTGTTGGTACTTGTGATATTGATATATTGTCGGCATACCATTGTTGGTATTGTGATATGATACATTGTTGGTGTACCCCTTTGTTGGTACTTGTGATATTGATATATTGTTGGCATACCATTGTTGGTGTTGTGATTTGATACCTTGTTGGCGTACCCCTTCGTTGGTACTTGTGATATTAAACTTGATTATTGATAATTGATATATGTATTGCATGCATTCTCACACATTCATGATGCATGGCCGATACCCGGTGATGATCCGGTATCGTTGATTGAGTAAACTGATATTTTTGATCAACTCTTCACTTGAGTGATTGTGAAAAGGCCGATGTCCGAAGATCAATTCCGGAATCGTTGATTGTGTGAAAATGATATTGACCAACTCTTTTACTTGAGTGATTGTGAGAAGGCCGATGTCCGAGGTTCAATTCTGAAATCATTGATTGTGTGAGACTGATATATGACAGACTCTTTTACTTGAGTGATTGTGAGATAACCGATGACCGATGATCTATTCCGGCACCGTTGTTGCATGGCCGATTCCGATGATATTCTGGAATCGTTGTTAGTGCATGGACTCTGCGGATCTCCCAGGGTGGTGCCGGTGAGATTCCCTTGTGAGAAATTAGCCAGGGTCCCGTTTGTCTGTTAGGCAAAGATCCGGAACGGGTGGCACTTAGACTTCGCGAGTCAGCTGGGTTGTGCTGCCGGGACGTCGATATTTCCGTCCGGAGTACATGTGTACACCTCATTTGCATGGCATTACATTTCATTCACCCCATCTTTGCATTGCATTGCATTATGACTTGATTGAGATTCTTGGTGATTGAATTGTGATGATTGGATTGGATCGTATATATTCGGATTTGACATATTTGAGTTCAAGGTTTTATATAGGCAATGATGGATACTTGGTTGTAATTTTATTGTCTTATACTTGTTAGATTCCTTGCTATATGCTTATCTTCTGAATTGTGTTAACTATGTTTAGTCGGCCGATGATGCCTACTGATAAGTTGGTATTTTACCAACTTATCTCTTCTTTAATCTTATATTATTGCTATGTTTGATTGAGAAAATAGTGCAGTTAATATCGTTTACATCTATTTTACAGGTTTTATGTGATTTAGAATTGATCAGAAGAAACCAAGTGAAAATAAAGTTAAAAAGAGGCCAAATTGGACAGTTTTGCAAAAACGGGACAGATTTGTAAAAATGAAAATCAGGGGTTGTTTTGGTCTAATTTTGAGTGGGAAAACTTTGGGACTACTAAAGCAAGCTTGAAGACATTATTTATCATCTTTGGCCATATTTTCAAGCTTGGAGAGCTATGGTTTCATCTACACCATTGGAGGAGAAGATTGGAGCATTTTAATAGATATTTCTTAAACCTTTCTTCAATTCCTTGTTTTGTATTGAATATCTAAGTGTGTAGTGATTTCTTCTTTCACTTGAATCTTGTTTATGATATTATTCATCATCAAGTGTTGGATTAAATCTCTTGTTATGCTTATATATTGAATGATTTTTATTGCTACTGAAGTGGGTCTTTGTTGTTTTAATTAATCTCGTTTTGAATGATCCTTAAGGGAGTAGCTAACCCTAAGACTCGCCCATTTACTTTGATTGAGCTCGGAAGAGGAAATTTAGGTTGGGAAAGATTAATTAACAAGAATTTGGGTCATTAAACCCATCTAATAACTTGAGCTCGGAAGAGGATAGTTACTTGAGGTTAAATTGATTGTGCCTAATATCACACTCTAAGGCTTGGAAAAGCTTCGGTTGAAATTCATTGATTTGGTTGGAAGACTTTCAATGAGATTTTAGAAATCATTATCTATTAATATAAAGTCACTCTTAGTTGTAAAATCGTGAAATACATTGGATCATTACTTGAGCGTAATTTTCTTTGTATCCAAACTTGTGGTCATTGATCATTTTACCCGCTTTCTAGTTAGTTTTATCTTTGTTAGTTTTTTAATAAAAAACCAATTATTAAAAAAGTGTTTGGCTTAGCTTAGTTGGTGATAATTCCTTACTTGTTTAAATCACCTAGTATATTGTTCCCTGTGGGATCGACCCAGACTCATAGTTGGGTAAATTATATTGCGATGACCGTGTACACTTTTTCTTTGAAGAGTGGATTTGGACGTTATCAATTTTGGCGCCGTTGCCGGGGAACAATTTGGCGTATTTGAGTTAGTTTGGGATTTAAGCTTACTTGCTTTAGTCCAAACTTGTGAATATTTTTGTAGTTATTTTCTTTGACTTTGTTTATTTTCTTAGTTTTTGTAAATGACATCATATAATGAAAATTGGTCGGATGGTAGTTGTACATACTTTGATGACCCTTGTCCTTATTGTGGAGGACCACACTCGTGGCAAAATTGTTTGAATTCTCCCGGGGGCGGATTGTGCGCACAATCTCAAACTTATGAGTGGAGTATTTGTGATAGGTGTGGTGGTCAAAATAGTCATTGGGCTAATTGTGCTTATTTGTCCTTCCCTTCCCCGAACCCCCACTCTGACGATTCTACTTTTGGTTTTGATGATGATAGGGATATAGAACTGGAAGAAGTCCCAAATGCCCAAAATGAGAGGATAATGCTCATGTTGGAAACCATTCTCGAAAAGGAGGAAAAGTTGAACTTAGAACTCGAGGATTTGAGGCAGTCACTTGATGACTCGAGGCAAGCAATTAATTGCAATGACAAAACTATTCACACCTTGGAGGATAAGATGAAATTATTGGCTGAGGCTCATAATGCTCACCAACTTGAGGATGTTGAAAGTAGTCAAGAAAGTGCTGAGAATATGGATTTCTCAATGGGTGGATTTTTACAATCTTTGAACGACTCTCGCCATGATGAAGAACTTGAAAAAGTGGAAATTGTGAGCCAAGATTGGCTTATGAATCAAGCTCAACAACTTGGAGTCAATGGGGATCACCGTGAAGGCATTTCATGGATGATCAAAGAATTTCTAAAAATTCATGTTGAGCAAAGTCAAGAAGTGGAGCTATTTGAAATTGTTATCCAAAAATTGGAGGCCGAATTGAATGCAAAAATTGAGGCATGTGATGATCAATGTCAAAGGGCCATGGATATTAATTTTGAGTTGGTTTCCAATGAAGAAGGGGTCAAGATTGATTTTCAAGAGCTAATGGTGAATTACCAACCGACCAACAAAAAATAATGCAAGATACCGAGATTGAACAAATGATTTTAGAGTTGAATGGAAGAGTTCGTAACATAATTTTTGAAGACTCTAGTTCATTTGTGGGTGAGGATGTCAAAAATGGAGTGAATTTGAAAATGGAGCGCCTTAGACCGCATTCTAACCATTTTTCAACATTCTGTTTGGTTGATGATATGAAAGTAGAATTAACCGAGCCTATGGAGGATTGTGGAGATGAAGAACAAAAAGTTTTTATTTTGAAGTTTGCCATGCCAAAACGACAAAATGACATTCCTCACTTGAAGGCCAAAAAGTGCAAAATGCGATACCGAGAGTTGGCCTCTTTGCTTTTGTACCACTGCCCCGCGAGCATCACCGGAATCTTGATTCAAAGTTGGGACGAAAATTCATATCCTCCAAGTGGAGGGAAAAGTGGTAAAGTTAACTCATGTTTTCTTAATTTTTAGTTTAATTTTGCAATTTTAATTTTTAGATAAGTTTCTTTTATTATATTTGATCATTCTACCGAGTGTCATAATTTTTGGAATTGATTTGAGTAGAATTTGGGATGCTGGAGTGGCTACAGAATGCAAAAGATGCACAAAACTGCTCCTCGTCACTTTTAGCTTGTCCAATTTGCACTAAGCAGTCAGCAGTCACAAAGTGCAGCCACCATGTATTTTTAGTTTAAGAAGCTTGCTGTACATTTTGGGCCATAAACTGTAGCCAACATTTTAAGTGTTTTAAACACTTGAAACAATTCACCACACTCCCATTCTATTTCACACCTTGTGCCCTACCCTTCTGTATATTTTTCCCATTCCATAGAACGCAAAAAGAGCTCTTGCCCAACTCCTCGATCTGTCGCCCACTGCTCAACACCAAGCACACAAACACATACAAAAACGCACAAAAAGGGACAAAAGAACAGCAGCTCTGCACAAACAGCCAGCAACCAAACAATTTTTTTTCTTTTTCTCTTCTGCTGCTGCCTCATTCTCGTTCCAGGTATGTTCTTTCATGGTTACATTCTTCTTCTCCTCTTCATCTTTGGTATGACATTCATGGATTGTAGAAGTTGAACTTGTTTTTTAGCATGAATTTCATATTTGAGCCGAAAATGTAGAGCTAGATTATTGTTTGATTTTAATTTTTTGTGTGGGAGTTTGAGGAGGTTGGTTGAATGATTTGTATGGGATGCTTTAACTACAAATTGGGGAAGTCTTGAGTACCCAATGTTCACCATTTTCATGAAGCTTAGAAGTGCCCACAACATGTTTGTTGATTTGCTTGAATGAGATTTTGGTGGGTCTTGAACATATGAACAGTTTAAGTTAGGGGAAGCTTTATTTTGATAAATATTTTTGTGATGTGGTGTGATATGTCATGATGGATGATAATTTAGTAGATTGATTTTATTTTGGTATTTTTTATGACATTTATATTAGTATAATTTTTTTATTACTAGCTTCTTCTATTTTTGTTAGGATTAAAAGTGGTGTGGGATGTGATTTTTGCCTCTTAGCCAATTTGTGGCTTGCTTGGTACCAACACACTTAAACCTTGGCAAATGAATTGTTGGTTTTTGAAAAAAAAATGATTGAAGTGGTGATTCTTGTTGTGACTTTTAGATTCAATGTTTGGCTCTTTTGTTCACTAAATAGTCTCTTTAGACTAGAAGTAACTTTTTGAGTTCATTTGTTTCAATTGTGTTTTTAATACATATTCTACTTGGGTTTTCATGTGCCATGTGTGGTGAGGTTTATTTGTGAGTTCTTTTGCATAACTTGTGGTCTAGAACTTGCCCGGAATGTGTTTTAAGGCGAAATCCTAGATTAACTTGGTTTGGAAAATGACATTAGGCCTTCCTTGGATCGTTTTTGTGCCCTTAATTTCCTACCCTTGCATATTTTCCCTAGTCAACCCTTTTTGAGCCTTTAACCTTTTCTTTGGCAACCATGTTACAAGTTTTACCCTTTTGTTCTTCATTGACCTATCTTTTGGCATCCTACCTCCCTAATTGCTTTGAAAGTGCAAACATAGGCTAAAAGCCTAAGTTTGGGGGTGATGGTTGGTAAAGTGTGATGTGGAAGTTGCTTGGAAGGTGAAAAAAAATAAAAAATAATATTGGTCTTCCTTGAAATTTTGAAAAAACAAAAGAAAGAACAAACAACAACAAAAAGAATGAAGAAAAAGGAAAGGGAGAATAAAGAGTTGTGAATAATGGGAAGCTAGGTGGTGAAATGAAAAATGAAGAAAGGGGTGGAAAAGTTTCAAAGGAAGTGCGCTTTAAATGTTGAAAATTGTAGTGCTTAGGGAGGTTTTGAGTCACTTTTACCCAAATTGTGCCCTACCTTAACCAAAAGCCTACATTACATCCCTTTAAGTCCTAATTGATTTTGAACCAAGTGTGTCTACATTAGTGGAGAAATACATGAAGGGCAAGCTTATGGTACTACTTGTGTGCATGTGAACATCTTCGTGAGAGAGAATTAATTCTTTCTATTTGATATCCCATTTGTGTTTTGAATTACATTTGCTAAGTGTGGGATTCTCTCTTGAGTGTGAGGGCACATGAGAATTTAAGTTGTGAATTTGTTCCATTTTCCAATTGAGAGGAATGAACAAAAGAAAGTTGTTTTGCGATAATGAGGCAAATTTTGAAGCTTTAGTGTCATGACTTGATTGCTACTTCGATTAACTTGGTGGTTGAGCACTTGAAATGAAAATGAAGTTTTTGAGAAGAAGTTGGTGATTCATATGTTTTGTATTAATTGGTGGTACCAATCAAAGTATATGTTTGAGCTTAAAGTAAACTTTTTGACTTGGTTTGATGTTGGTGCACTATTGAATTGAGTCCTTAGAAGGAGATTGTATGTTTTGAATTGCTTGAGGACAAGTAATAGTTTAAGTTTGGGGGTTTGATAAGTTGGTATTTTATCAACTTATATACCAACTTATCTCTTCTTTAATCTTATATTATTGCTATGTTTGATTGAGAAAATAGTGCAGTTAATATCGTTTACATCTATTTTACAGGTTTTATGTGATTTAGAAGTGATCGGAAGAAACCAAGTGAAAAATAAAGTCAAAAATAGGCCAAATTGGACAGTTTTTGGTCTAATTTTGAGTGGGAAAATTTTGGGACTACTAAAGCAAGCTTAAAGACATTATTTATCATCTTTGGCCATATTTTCAAGCTTGGAGAGCTAGGGCTTCATCTACACCATTGGAGGAGAAGATTGGAGCATTTTAATGAGATATTTCTTAAACCTTTTTTCAATTCCTTATTTTGTATGAATATCTAAGTGTGTAGTAATTTCTTCTTTCACTTGAATCTTGTTTATGATATTATTCATCATCAAGTGTTGGATTAAATCTCTTGTTATGCTTATATATTGAATGATTTTTATTGTTATTGAAGTGGGTCTTTGTTGTTTTAATTAAGCTCGTTTTGAATGATCCTTAAGGGAGTAGCTAACCCTAAGACTCGCCCATTTACTTTGATTGAGCTCGGAAGAGGAAATTTAGATTGGGAAAGATTAATTAACAAAAATTTGGGTCATTAAACCCATCTAATAACTTGAGCTCGGAAGAAGATAGTTACTTGAGGTTAAATTGATTGTGCCTAATATCACACTCTAAGGCTTGGAAAAGCATAGGGTGAAATTCATTGATTTGGTTGGAAAACTTTCAATGACATTTTAGAAATCATTATCTATTAACATAAACCCGCTCTTGGTTGTAAAATCGTGAAATACATTGGATCATTACTTGCGCGTAAATTCCTTTGTATCCAAACTTGTGGCCATTGATCATTTTACCCGCTTTCTAGTTAGTTTTATCTTTGTTAGTCTTTTAATCAAAAACCAAATATTGAAAAAGTGTTTGTCTTAGCTTAGTTGGTGATAATTCCTTAATTGTTTAAATCGCCTAGTATATTGTTCCATGTGGGATCAATCCCGACTCATAGTTGGGTAAATTATATTGTGACGGCCGTGTACACTTTCTCTTTGTAGAGTGGATTTGGACGTTATCACCTACCAGTACTGTGGTTTGTACTGACCTGCACTTGCTGCATTCTTTTATGAATGTAGAGTACCAGGTTGGATCTACTTCTCTGACCCGTGGCTGATCGACTCTTCAGCTTTCACTCGAGTTTTCCAGGGTGAGCATGGTGTCCGCTGACCTTGAAGACTTTCCTATTTCATGTCTTACTTTATATTCAGAGACATAGATATTATGTATCCGTACTTCCAGATTGTATTATTCTCCCTAGATGCTATTGTATTATTCAGACTAGACCCTGGGGGTATTTACTGTCTTTCGCACTTTTTACTACTATTTATCTATATATATCGTGAGACTTACGTATTTGTTATTTCCGCGACTTGATTTCTTCAATTCATGTATTGATTCGCTGTTAGGATGAGGGTTCGCTTACCGAGGTGGGAAGGTAAGTGCCCGCACGACCTCGGTAAAATGGGTCGTGACAAGCTGGTATCAGAGCCCTAGGTTACCCGATCTTTAATACAAGAGCGTGTCTAGTAGAGTCTCGCGGATCGGTACGATGAGCTCCGTACTTATCTGCAAGACGCTATAGGACATTTAGGAAATCTCACTTTCTTTCTTTCCGTCGTGCTACTTTATTCAAATTGGTATCTGGAAAGATCAAATTGGTATCTGACTTTTATCTCTTCTCTCACAGATGATGAGGACTCGAGCTACTATGGCCCGAGGTCAGGCACCAGGGCCCGTAGCTACGGCTGGCACCCAAGGGCGAGCGACGACCAAAGGTCGCGGTAGAGCAAGAGGCCGCGGAGCTGCCCTAGCCAGGGTGAAGATCCCGCGATAAGACAGCGCCGAGAGAGATCTCCTTCCCCCGAGCCCGAGATGTGGCTCCAGCTCGGACCCAGCCTGAGGTTACTTCTGATCAGGCCATGCATGATACTATGGCCAGAGTATTGCTTCACCTAGATGCCCAGCAGGCAGCAGGTGGTGTTACGACACCCGGAGGGGGTTCACAGACTAGGGATGGGGTGCGGACCCCTGAGCGGAGACCTACGAGGGTAGCACATCCCGCTGCAGCTATGGCTCCTCGCATGGATGCGATACCCACTCCCGATGATGAGATTAGGCCCATGTAGGGTGTTGTTATGACTGCTTCTGACTAGGAGTTGGTTGGGAGGTTCCGGAAGTTATAGCTGCCGAGGTTTGCTGGTACCTTCTCTAAGGATGCCTATGAGTTTATTGTTGATATGCATGAGTTGCTGCACCGTATGGGGTTGCCTTTCTTACCCAAAACCTCGTTCAAAAACACATATGACAGTGTTGCCTTTGCTAGATTTGATTTAAGGACGAAAAAGGGAATTTTTTGTGAAGAAAATCTGATGGGAGAAATAGCTCCAACGAAAAAGATCTGGACAAATAGCTGAAAATTCCTTTTTGGGAAAGCCGGTTGAATTTATTTGAAAGGGGTCGATAGCAATGAAATTAATCCAATTAATTTGTAAATATTTGATGTTAGGCTTGAAGCAACAAATAATAACTAAGGACAAGGCGAGTCAATACAGAACAATCGAAATAGTTGAATTAAAAGGGAAAGAAATTCTTATTCAATCTCTTGGAAGGAACAATAGCAAATAAAATTGTATTTTTCAAGTGAGAGATCCGATGGGGTAAGGAATGAAAATAGATCCTTAGTCTATGATACAAAAATGGGGGAAATCCATATCAAACTCAGATTTATCTGTTTTCAGCTGAGGTCTATCCCGCAGAAGTATCGAGATTAAGGGGGGAACATATCGGTTTGACCTAGCTAACTAACTCCCTAACCCTAGCCACTACTGGCATGAATATTGCGGACTCTGAAGTGGGATAAAGGTGATCCCATGAATATAAGGATAAGGGGTTATCCTCAACTATCCGTCCACCTGATGCATGAGATGACTGTTCAGCTCACGATGTGTTGTATATGTCCAGAACTGAGGGAAATGTTGGATTGGTTAAAACAACGGAAGGGGGTAGTTTTAACTTTTTTAATAACAAACCTACTTTCCAACCAAGGATTTTTCTCGTGAGATTACAAGTAAATGATAAAGAAGAGAAGTGTACCAAAACAACTCTTTGCTCCTTAAGCTTGTCAATGTAGATGTTTCACTTATCTCCAAGGAGTCCAAGTGTGCTCCCTCCAAAGCCAGCTAGTCCACCAAAATCCTTTGGATATCTATTGTACCGCTATGGAAGAAGACTATGGCTAAGTAGAGAGAGTCTCTTGTATCTCATACAAGAGATGAGAAGCTCAAGCAAAGACTCGTATAGCATTTTTCCACTAAGGCTTTCTTATATATAGCTCAAAGACTTGCATGCAACGAGACAATTGTCAAGTCTCAAAAAACATGTATCTTCTACAAAAACAAGTGTTCTTAGACTTCAAGATAAGACAACTTTGTAGTCTTTTAGACAAGTGTCTTCTACAAAGACAAATGTATATCCTTCTACACGAATGTGTAGTCTTCAAGACACTTTTAATATCTTTATATTACATTATTTTTTCTACTAGGGTCGTCTAGCCCATTCCAATAGACCAACAAGCACATTGTGAAATTACACAAATACTAGCTTGTGAAATATTTCAAAGTCCATTCTTCTATTTTAAGCGCATAGAAAATGTTCATTAGGTACTAGCCAAACAAAATTATTTCCCAAGATTTCTCTAAGTTTTTTAGACAATATCTAATTGAATCTTATATGATGTGACCCTTTGAGATCTGGTCAAAGCTGGACATGGACTACTGCCCGATCAATATTTGATTGATAGTCAACACAAATAATTTTTCAACTCTTTGACATAATTATTTGTTCCAATCAATCAATTAATTCTTTAATTGATTAAAATGATTAAAAGAACCTTTTTTTTCTTTTCTTATCGAGGCAGTCCAATGATCTAGATTATCATCAAGCAACAGGTCAAACCCCAGTGACCTAGGATATAGTAGAGATACCAAATTCATTTTGCGGTTAGTTAATGTGCAATTCAATCCTTCATGTCGTACATCCCAGATGAGCTAAGGGAATGGCTAGTTTCAATCCCAAATTCTCATCTCTATGCGTTCGATCTGTGGATGTATGACTTAATGACAAGATGCTAGAGACTCTTTTCTAGACCTTGTTCAAGTATAGACAGAGATTCCCAAGTCATAATCCCACGAGATCAAATAGGACGTGTACTTACCATACTAAAAGCGACCGACCTATATCGATCCACTCATTACCTTCAACATGCACTTCCCTATTTACAAAACACCCCGTGAACATCCATACTTGATGCGCCTTAGGTGAATCAACACATAGGTTGGTTCATATAAGATACTATGGTGATCTTAGATCTAAGGATCACTTGCACAACCTCCACATGAATACTTCCTCAGGGCTTTCGAGGAATTATGGTCTTATTGGTATGATCATTATCATAACCCTCATATCCATTGCTCTAATTTAAGAATTTTATCGTCGTCTTCAAATTATATAAACAAAATGATAAAGATTGCCTTTATTATAATCATATCACATCTCCATGTGATTCGCTTGAGGGCATATTTCCAACAGGAACGACGGCTAGAGCATTCATAATCAGAAGCTCATTCGCATATCATTCAGGCTTCTCAAGCATATTTCTCGAACCCGTCTGCTTGTCTTGATCACACCCTCATCTGCCACATGTATCCATCTAATAGCTTGGAGAATTTTGACTAATACAGATAGTCCTCATACATTCGAGTAGGCTTCGAAGCCGTCTAAGAATTAGAAGAGTTTTGAGCGAGAAAGTGACCCTTCATATTGTCTCCCATCGAGCGGAAATCAGGCGCATCTATCATCGTGAGTCGTGACTCAACATTTGAAACTATGATACCCTTTCACATTTGTGTAAGAGATGCGTGTTGGGATTCGATTTGAGGGAATTCAACTGTCTTTCACTGCAATGATTACTCTCCGCCTACAAATAACCCTTCATTGTTCAAAGGTTCATCTTTTATATTTTTTCTAGTCCAGGCCTTCGCTCTCTCTCTCCTCCGTTTCTCTTTTTTCTGCCATTGCTAACAGTAAGAAGGTTCATCCCTTTTCTCAAACCTTTTAACATCTCTTCAATGAACCCAGAAACACTTACCACCCTTGCCATGAGCACAAGCGATGAAGCACGCCTCTTAGTGCACTTTGAGTGGTGACAGGGGTGTTTTCCTCCTTCGTAACTGTGGTCAAGGGGAAGTATGCCACTGATAAAGCCATTTTAGAGCAGCCACCTAAGGTTACAGAAAGTGGCTTAGGCTCTGATTAGGAGGTCGCCGCTTCTGAGATCATCCCTAAGTCGTTGGAGTTGACTCTAACTGTCGGCTTGAGGAGAAGATTAGTGGTGAAAAAAATAAGCAGTGAACAACCTCCCCTCCTTGATAAGGCCGAATTTTATCCCAAGGATCCAAGCCGACTATGACTGGAAGGAATGGGAGGTGACCATTTTCTGCCCTTCAGAAGAGGAGGAGAGGATCACCAACCACCGGGAAAGATGTTTCTTACATTTACATTTCTTTCATAAAATTTAAATTTACAGTGTATTCAGTAGGGGTGTACAAAGTAAACCGACAAACTGCACCAAATCGATAAACCGAGTCAAATCGAGAAAAACACCCGACTAGTGGTTTGGTTTGACTTGGTTTGGTGTTGGAAAAAAAAAACCCGATCATAATTGGTTTGGTTTGGTTTGGTTTTAACTAAAAAAAGTCAAACCGAACCAAACCAACCCGACATTACATGTATTCAATTTTTAAAATATTTTATACATAAAAATATTTATTTGTAAAGTAATTTATAAAAAAAAATTAAATTTTTTATCTATTATCATATTATTCAAGCTTGAACTTAGAATTTTGAATGTCAATAAGTTTTATATTCTATGGATGTTAGTAACTCAAATAAAGTTCAAACTAAAACCAACTCAACACTAATCCTAACAAAAGAAATTCAATTTACCACTAGAAATGACAATAATGTTGGATATCTATTCTTTAGTTTTGCATAATTGATTTAGAGAGTAAAAATACATAACTTAAGTTTTTTTTCTTTGTCATATAATTAATACTTATTTTAGCATGACTTAGTATTTTTAGATTATGGTCATTTTATTTTATGGCTTGTTAATTAGCAATATTTATTTTAACCGATTATATTAGCTTTTATTGAATATTTTAATACAATGTCATCACTCTTCTCACATTTGTGTTATTTTCTTAAGAAACACCTTAATTATATAATTGTATCTTACTAGGACTAAAGAAATATTTAAAGTAAAAGTTATATGTTTTGTATCAAGACTATTTCGAAAAAAAACTCAAAAAATCTGAGAAAACTGAACAACCCGAGAAAATCCGAGATTGAAAAACCCGAATTTTATTAGTTTGGTTTGGTGTATAAATTTTAAAATCCGACGCAATTAATTTAATTTAATGTTTAAAAAATTCGAACCAACCCGGTCCATGTACACCCCTATTCAGGGGTATATGAACTCTACTAGAGGTATCAGATCTGCTTGGCTCAAGTGGGCCCTCAAGTTTGGAGGTTGATTGCGTTGCTGAGGCATTTGACTGATATGATGGATCAACACTTTAGCCTCCAACACCTTCTACACCTTTATTCCCCAAACTTCTATAGAGGAGGGGTCATGACTATGATGGCTGGGGGTCGGTCGGCCCTGATATCATGATGATGACTATCATCAAGGTTAGTCTGAGCGCTACGCCATCATCTTGTGTACCAGGCACCAGTAGAAAATCTGCAACAATATGATGATCAATATGTGTTGAAACACCCCCGATCCCTCGGGATTCAACTCAACCATCACGTCAAGTCAAATGGTTAGGAAAACTCATAAAAAGCTTCAAATATAAGTCTAATCACAATTATGTGAAATTTAAGGGTCAGGTTATTGCAATAGTAAAGTTTGCTATTTTTTTCCATGGCTAACAAGTGATTTCCTTCCAATGGTAAACTGCAATTCTGGTTGATTTTGAAAGCTGATGCCAACGCAGCAATTGTAGGATATTAACCATTTCTTGGTGAATCCACGTCTAAAAGTGGTCTACCGTCAAACACACATTACGTTGATTTCGGAATAACTTTATTTCTACATCAATTATTGGATTTCATGGCCGATGTTTCATGAAGTTTAGAAGGTCAAACGGTAGTAGAAGACCATTTGAAAATCTACCATGAGAAATGAAAGAGGCTTCAGATTTTTCGGTCATATAAAGAAGTACAAATATAAACAAGTTATATAACACAATGATAGGATGAATGAAGTATACAAGGTTGTGACTGTGATTCATCATGACAATCATATAATTACAACTAGAAGAATATTTCTACTTAAATAGGGAAGACATAAGCCTCTCCTAAAGAGAATAAACTTCATCTTAGCTATAGGGATTTAGTAGCTCAGTTGGTTGGCTATCTGAACTTTCACCTTATTGGTGAGGGTTCGAATCCCCATGTTGTAATCCCCTTCCCCTACCCCTATGTAGTAGTAGTAATAATAATAATAATAATAATAATAATAATAATAATAATAATAATAATAATAATAATAATAATAATAATAATAATAATAATAATAATAATAAAAATAATAATAAAAATCTTCATCTTAGCAATAGTTCTTGAAAATGGTGTTTTGCCACCGTGAAATGGTGGCAATGGTGAGGAGTTTCTAAAGCAACTTCACGGCCAGTGAAATTTTTCACGGTCGTGAAAGTGTACTGTGAAATGGAGGCGGTGGAGATTTTGTTCCTTGATTATAAATAAAGGGGCCACGACTTGGAGCTCATAATTCACCAAAATCAGATCCCTAGCACCTCTCTAAGCTCTCTCAACCATCCCTAGTCATCCATAAACATCCCAAATCATATTAAGAGAAGATCAAGCCTTCAAATTCTTAACTAGTTCATGGAAGGTGTGTGTTCTTGCTTCTACTTGATGTTGTGGTGAATTTAGTCTTGAAGCAAGTTGTGTATGGCTAGAGTTCTTCAAGTATAAGGTATGTCCTTCATCTTATTTCTTATATTGAATTGATTTGGAGGCTTAGCAAGTCTTAAAGGTGAAGAAAATCATGGTAGAAGGTCATTAAGTGTTGTGTTGTAGTTGTTGGTTATGGGCTGAATTTGAAAACAAGGTTTGGGATTAATTTGAGCTTAGTTTGTATATAATCTCTTGGCTATGGTATTGTTGAGGTTGTTATTGTTGTTTTGGGAGTTGTTTTGGGAGTTGTTTTGGAGTTTGGTGGAAGTAGGTGATGTAAGGGAAATGCTGCCCAAATTTTGTTAACTCATCTATTGGTTTAGCTCAATCGTATAAGTGTTTCAATGACTTAACCTTAGTGTGAATCATCTTGAATATAGATTTGCAAGCTCGGGAAGATAGACCTCGAGTGGTTAAGTAAGCAACGAGGTATGTTAAGGTTGATCCTTCTTTTCTTGGCATGATTCCATATATAGTATGAGCGTAATGAATCCTGTGAGTAGAGATTTTTCAAGTAGAGCTTGTCATATTGTTGCACAGCTTCCATGTGTTATGTTATTCTCTCTAAGGGCCTATATTCCCTCCCTATGTCCTTGAGGTTATAGAAAGATAGAAGAGACATGTTACAGTGTCAGTATTTTTCAGCATATGCATGATATACATATATTTTATTTAGTCTGGCCACTTGGTCAGTGAGATATTTTATTTAGCCTGGCCTCTTGGTCAATGAGGCAGTATTGCCTGGCCGACGGGTTAATGAGACAGATTTGCCTGGCCGACAGGTCGGTGAGATTTTACAGTTGCCTGGCCACTTGGTCAGTGAGATTTTATAGTTGTCTGGCTTCTTGGTCAGTGAGATATATGATATTATCATATTGCATTTCATATGAGACAGTTCAGGTGAGATATTTAGGGCATTCTTTGGCCTCCAGATACTCAGTACATTATTCGTACTGACGTCTTTTTATTTGTGGACGTTGCGTTCATGTCCGCAGGTAGACAGGAAGATGGTTCGGACTCCTAGGCTTCCTTCTCAGCGATTGTACAGTAGCACTCCACTTATTCTGGAGTTGCAGTACATTTGGTATGGTTCTTTTGTGTACAAATGGGTATGGCGGGGTCCTGTCCCGTCCTTATTATGTTATGCACTCCAGTAGAGGCTCGTAGATAGATATGCATAGCCAAATGTTCCATGACCTTCTCGGTCTATGTTTAGTTGTATCATCATTTTGATAGCCTTGTCGGCTTGTATTCTTGCAATCAACTTGATGACGTATGTATATTATCTTTTGGGCTTGTGTCCCATACAGCTTATGGTATCTATGAGTTAGCATTATGACCCACTCAGGTATGGAGATGAGATGCATGTATGTATTGTGGTGCTCGATAGGTTAGCTCCGGGTGTCCGTCATGGCTCTCCAGTTGGGTCGTGACAGTTACACTGCAAGAAACTTGAGGGACAGATAGTATTGTTCTAGATAATTCTCTGTAAATGATCGTTTCCATATCATATTGCACTAATAAGTTTCAAAATGCATTTCTTAGCCAATTTTTTTTTCTAGTTTAACATCAATTTCAGAAGTGTTCAATTTCAAACTCCCTTATCCTCTTTGGGTCAAAAAGTTTGTTAGCTCTCTCTATTTTTTTCTTTTAATTTCTTTTTTGTTTTAATTTTTTACTTGAGATTTTATTTCTTTTGCTTCCATTTCAAGTTCAAAAATATTTCTCACCTAAATTCATTTTTGTCATCTGTAGATCTTCCATATGATTTAAAAAGTGTTACCTTGTTCCGTACAACAATATTATTTGTGGAAATCACATGTAGCAATTTTTAGGATCATTATTTAAGATTTATTCAACGCTAGCAAATTATTCAATTTTTAGTCGCATCTTCAATTCAAAACTTTAGAACAGTATGTCCTAAATTCAGTTTGTTATTTCAAAATTTCGGGATACTCAAATTCAGTTTTCTAGCTAACAATTTTAATATGTTGTGTCCTGAAGTTTAGTTTTTCAGTATAAAACTTCGGCACATTGTGTCAATAAGTTTAATTCTTTCAATTCAAAACTTCGTGATATTATGCCCTTCAGTTTAGATTTTTCTGTTCAAACCTTTAGATCATTATATCGTTTAGTTTAATTTTTTTAATCCAATCTTTAGGATTTTCAGCTTTAATGCTCTTGAAGTTTAGTTTTTCTCTTTAAATTACAGGGACATATGTCATGAAGTTCGAACTGTATAGTTAAAAGATAAGGCAAATATCCTAAAGTGCAATTATTGTGGTTCCAGCTTCAGTCCATAGGAAAAGAAAAAAAAAAAAGAATACTATAAAAGCAGTTGTAGTAACCAATCTGATGTGGTTTTCTTACGATTTGGTGACTAAAATGATGTATGTTCATGAAATTGTGTTCTTAAATTTGATTCCACATTTCAAATTTAAGGACTCATGTATCCTTAAATTTGAATTGTGTAGTTCAGTTTGTACTCTTATAAGAATAAAGTGACGGGACGGGGTGAGGATTGGGAGGGGTAAGTGTGTTAAGGGAGCTTCTAGGTTGCGAGTAGGGTCTTGGAACATAGAGACCTTATCAGGGAAGTCCATAGAACTAGTGAAAATTCTTAAGAAGAGGAGGATCAATATAACATGTGTTCATGAAATCAGATGGGTAGGTACTAAGCCGCGCGACATGGACGGGTATAAGTTGTGATCTCAGGAGGCTCGAACAATAGAAATGTAGGCTTTTAGTGGATAAGGAGCTGAGGGAGCAAGTGTAGGGTCGATGATAGAATTATGGTGATTAAATTAGTCATTGGAGTCACTTTGGACATTATTAGTGCCTATGCACCACAAGCAGGCTTGTATGAGAAGGCGAATAGCGATTTTGCGAGGATTTTGATGAGGTGGTGAGAGGTGTTCCACACGCTGAGAGGCTTTTCATATGTGGCAATTTCAATGGACACATCGGGTAAGTCCCGAGGGGTTATGATGACGAGCAGCACAGTTTTGGTTTTAGAGACACGAACGACGGATAAGTCCTTTTGGATTTCACAAAAGCTTTTGGGTTGTTGCCAGCCAATTTGACTTTCACGAAAGAGGAGCACTTAGTAACCTTCCATAGTGTGATGGCAAAGACATAGATTCACTATTTTCTTCTTAGGAAGGAGGATAGTGAGAATCTTACGGCCCAACATAAGCGCTTGGTGATGGATTTGGAGATCAAGATGAAGAAGAAAAAAAAGGGCTGTGGATAACTGAACGAGTATCAATTGGGGTAGCTTGCTTGTGCCCAGAGCCGAGGAGATGGAAGAGAAGTTGGCGGCATCAGAGGCTTAGGAGAGTTATGGGGATGCAAATGGTATGTGGGATAGGACTGCGATGCATTAGGGAGGTAGCTAAAGAGGTGCTGGGGGTTCTGCAAGGTAGATTTGGGGGGCGCCAAAGGGACTGGTGGTGGAATGGAGATGTCTAAGGGAAGGTGGAAGCTAAGAAAGTGGTGTATACGAAGTTGGTAAAAAGTAAGGACGGGGAGGAAAAGGGAGGGATAGGGATATGCATAAGTTGGTGAAGAAGGAGGCTAAGTTAGCGGTTACAGTCGCAAAGAAGACAACTTCTGAACGCTTGTATGAAGAACTAGATGGCAGAGATGGGGATAAGAATTTGTACAGCCTAGCCAAAGGGAGCTAGAGGAGGACCTGTTGACACCTAATTGTTGACCTCCCATAATTTATTTTAATTACCCAGAGTCCTTGAATATTAAACAGAGTGAAATATGTATTTTTAGAAGTCAAAATATTTTTTATAAAATTACTCAGCTAATATTTTACCATTTCATTTGGAAAAATAGTTTCTATAATAGTATAAATCATTTGGAAATTAATTTACATATTTTTACGTATTATTGCAACAATCATGATACATTTGCTGAATTTAACCAAGGAAAAAATAATTTATGACAATTATTTATGTAATTGTTTAAATTGTTAAATTGCCAATTAGCAAGTAGTTCACTCCGTGTAATTCAAGGAATTTGGTTAATTAAATGAATTAATCATTTTACCCCTCAATTCACTCTTGCATATTCAATTATTGGAATTGCATCATAGTTAATTGAGTGATTTAATTATGATTAATTCCATAAAATTGCTTGTTGTATGGCTAAGTGGCTACAATTGAAATAATCAATTGCTAGTTTAAGTATGATCATCAATTGAAAGGCCAAATTCATGGTTTAACCCAATTGAGGTCATTATTGCAAAAATAGCCTCTTAATCGTGACTTTATTTTAAAGGCCAAATCCATAGGTTTGATTAATTGAGGTCATTTTTTTGCAAATTTTACTTTAAGTTGGCCAATTGGACCAAATAAGGCCATAATTGGAGTAATCTAGTCTTAGATTAAAACAATTAAGGTCATATTTGCAAATTTAAGCCCACTTGCATAATTAGCCGTGTTCGTTTAATTTGTTTAATTGATTGATCGTGTTTGACCATGATTAGTGGATTTAAATTAAGTGATCGTTCTTAATTATGGTCATTTATTAAAATAAGCGTTGAATCCTCACATATATACACGTACCTACACTGATATACGTGTGTATACATGTATATCAAGCATATATACATGTATGTGAGGCTCCTGCCTTTTTTTTAAAAAAAAAAGTTTTAGACCGAGCCCAATCCAACAACAGGACAGATCCGGCTCAAAAGAAAATTAAGTGGGGAAAAAGTCTTATACTCCCTCATTTTCACATTCAGCCAAACCAAACATCATTCAGCCAAACCAAACATACCCCTACGCGTCTCTCTCTCTCTCTGCCCCTCCCCAAAACCCTAGCCTCTGCGGTATCCCTTCTCTTTCCTACGTCATTCGTCGCCATTTTTGGCATGTTTGCTGAGGTACTTTGCTTTCTCCAGGTCTATGTGACCTTATGGAGTAAAGCATTTATTGGTTCTCACCTATTTCTACCACAACTGAACCAAAAAAGGTATAATCGTCTCTTTTCTTTGCTTTTTCTTTGCTTTTCTGAGCTTTCAACGGGCATACTTCTGAGAAACCTTAATGGGTTTTGTTTTTTTTTTATTTTTGAATACTTGATTATTATTGGTTCATGAAGAACCCCATAGATTGACTTCGATTCGAGTCAAATTTAACCCTTAATTTGCTAATATACTTGATTCCTAGCCGTAGATGTTGGTATTGAGAAATGCAATGGTAAAATTTGCAATACTCCCACATTGTTGGAAAACTAGGGTTTTAAGGAATTAGGATTCTATAAATAGAACCCCCAATTCTCTTTGTTTGACAGACCTGGACACTGAAATTTATCAGATAGTCTAATATACTCGAAATACCTAAGTTTTATGAGCATTTTGCTTCAAAACTTTAAGAGTTCGAGTTAGTTCAAAATTTTAAACACTTTATTTTGTTGTTTGTGTGGGTTTTGTGGTTCGAGTTGGGGCTTTTGAGGAGCAAAAGGATCTCCAAGTTCATTCTCGACACTAGGTTGCGCATCAAAAAGGTAATTCTCCTGTCCCTTTTATTTTCTTGCATTTTTTTTCTAGTTTAAATTATTTGTGCCTATGTGTTGATATTAATTTTAGCTTAGTTAAGCATGTTATGTGTTAATTTAGTTAGCCTATGTGGTTAAGCATGTTGCTGTGTTAAAGTTGGTTTAATTTGTTTAAATAAGTATGTTTAGTAGTTTAATGTAGTGAAACATGTTTGTATATTAGCCTTGGTTCAGTTTGATTTTTAGTTAAATATGCCTGATAGGTTAGTTTAGCTTAATATGCTTTAACTAAGCATGCTGTGTTAGTTTGGTTCAGTTTGATCTTGGTTCTTATCCTGCTAAGCATGTTGATATAGTTAAGTCCCCTGTGGCTGATTGTCTTGTTGTTTGATTATGCTAAATATTCACTCATGTTGGTCTACTACCTGTGATCTAAATATATGATAAGTAGATTCCTAAATTTCTCTATGTGACAATATGATTAGTACACTTAACTCCTTTTTTAAATCAGATTAGCATGTTAGACTGATGTAGTATTTGAAGCATGCCTATATATTTGTTCAAGTGTTTGAGTTTAAAATCAATTATGATCCCTATCTGGATACAATATGATTATTTTTTCTACGGTGTATTGTTTGAGTTTAATACTGTCTTCATTGTGTTCCATTGATGATAAGTAGAACCCTTAAGCCTATGAGATTGAAAAATGATTTTGTTAAGACTAAATGGCATTTGCCTGATTTGAAAGTGACCACAACTTCAGTGTGTCTCTTTTTATGACCCTATTTCAAACTATGGGATTTGTGCTTTGGTTTGTGACCTATCACTTGACTTAATGAGTGACCAAGACTTTTGTATGTTCCTTGTTAGTTCTGTTTCGGATTATGAAGTCCATGATATGAGTTTAGGTTGATTGGTTTGGTATTCTAAAGTCTCAGAATGTGTGTAGAAGGATTTTTAAATGCAACTTGTAGCATCTGTGAATCTATCTAGTATTCTGGGAAACTTATGATACATGTTTGAGGTCCTATTTTGGTCAAATTTGATGAATACATGCTGTGTGATCCCCCTCTGAACCTGTCTACTCCCTTACCTGAAAAGTATCTTGTGAATCAATCATTTATGATGTATGTCTATGTTTGCAATAGCCATAACACTATCATATACTACTTGTTTCAAAATGACCTTGAGGCCTGCTACTCTGCCTGTCTGTGTTATGTCTGTGACTCAGTGTTTTGTTTTCCTCTTTGTATGTTCATGATGAATGAGAAACTGATTGTAGAAATGTGAACTTAAGTATGATCTAGAGTCAGTGTGCTAGTTTGGTATATACTGAGGTAGTTAAAGAGGTGTCACTTAGTATGGAGGAACATGAGTGTTACTTACCTAGGATCAAAGGAAAAGGGAAAGAGGGCTTTGAGTTTCTAGCTAACTCAATCCAATTCCCCTATCCTAGGTTGCTGGGGTTCCCTCATGGGAAGTCATGTCATATAGGACCCTCCTAATATGTAAAATAAGAAGCAGAATATATGTTTGTGCTTTGGATTTTCTTCTTTCTTGGTCTGAAATTGATGCCTTATGTTGCACCTTAAACTGCTTCAGTTCTGTTGAATCTCAGGACCTGTGTCATGTATATTGATTCTGCACATTATTTGCCTAGCTTTGATTTGGTTTACTGATGCCTATATGAATTCTCTTGAGTCTAAATGCATTAGCATGATTATTTTTTATTGTTTCTTCTCTTGTGTGATTAACTTTCTTGTGGTATATCAAGGGAATATACTCAAATATACAGAACATATTCAGCCTATATGGACTCAAGTGTATATAAGTTGGTATATTTGTTGTTTATAAAGTATGTCATCTTATTGGTTATAAACTGTTGATGACTCTTAGTAATTTTTGGGTTTGTTTCATTCCTTTTAATAATTGGGCCTCTAAATAGTATTTATACTTGGCCCATTCTATCTACTTTTGTTTTAATAATTTATTTGGACCCTGAACTTGTTTCACATTACTCAGCTAAGGCCTATTTGTTTTAGATCGTTTATTTTTGTGTGTTTGCTTGATTTGCATATCTTACTTTGCTTAAATGATGAAATTATGTATTTGTTTTAGACCAGCTACTAATCCTTATCCCCTTCATGTTTTATGTGATTCCAACTCGGTCCATTGGGCCATTTCCCTGCATAAACCTGTTGGACCAGAGGCCCAGCTATCTTGTTCCATCAAGTCCGTGAGATAGAAAGAGTAAGGGAAGCTAGTATTGAAGGCCCAACCATGGGTAAAAATGGTGAAGGCCCAGCTATGGGTGAAAATAGCTAACTGGTGGGCTTAGGTAGGTCCACCAGCCTAAACTTTTCCTTTTGCATTTATTTATGTGAAAAATGTATTTGTAAAAGCACTTGTGAATTATTGGAACCCTATGGATGTAGAACTATGGAAATAATTAGTGACTTAGGGAAGTCGCCAAATTGGTTTTAAAACTCGAGTAATAACCATTTTCTAAGATTGGAACTTAACCACAATTGTTAAAGCTTAAAACTATTTCAAAGTCACGGCTAAGTTTAATGAATAGAAAGATAGGATTTGATTAAGTTAAAATTGAACCAATGTCGATGACTCTTCAAAAATGACTAAGTAATGAAGTTTTGGACTGATATTCGTGGTTAAAATGATTGACTGTTTAATATTCTCCTAAGATTGAAATTGGGTTGAAACGAGCCACATTTTTAAAGAGTTCTGCGTTACTGGAAAACCATTTTCTGGACCTAAAAGGCTTTTTGCTGAAAAGAGGAGTGATTTGGACAATTGTAAGAACTGAAAATTCATTTTGGACTTATAAAACCTGTTGAAATTGGACTGCTTTTTGGACTGGAAACCCAGAACTCAACTTGGACTGAAGAGCAAGACTGTTGGGCCGAGTTTTGAGGAATATAATGGATTTGGACTTAGAATTTTTTGACCTTATGGGCTTTGGTAAAATCGGACTTAAACTAATAAAACTTGTAATTTTCAATATATATACGTATAAAAATTGGAGGTATACTCCATATTTTCTATATACCTATAATAAAATTCGTAAAACTTAAATTCATTTTATTAGGACTAAAATAATAGTGACTCTACTCGGGAGAAATCTCAGGTGTGTCTTAATCCGGCAATAAAGTGAGTTGAAAATTTATTCAAATTTTTGAACCCAAGACCCCCTTTTCTAAGGGGGCTTTTTGCCAAATTTTTCTTAACTTATGATATGAATGAAATGACACTTTTTTACGGAAACTTAAACATTTTTAAGCAAATAATTACAATAATCACACATTCAAGCTCGTAGGTCAACCGTATTCTACGGATCTTTAATACTAGGGTGCGTAAAATCTTCCCTAGGGGATCACTAGAACCCTTACCTCGAACTTTGGTCCAAAAGGATTTTTCTCTCGCTTGAATAAAACCTTTGTAACACCTCGTAACTTCGGACGTAAGTTTGACTCATAAGATGATAATATAATGGAACCAATATGAGGGTTATAGGAAGTGCTATGAAAACCAATTAAGTCATAAGAAATGTCTTTAGGCAAAGCAAAGTTGAAAACCACTCTACGGGGCATGTTTGCAAGTGAGTTTATAGAAGGTCTTACTTCCAACGACCATAACCCCTTTATTAATTGAGAATTTGGGAAAACTTCTTGATGAAAGTTGTAGCCCTTTGAAATAGCTTTCCAACGGTATATTATGGGTCTTGAACGGAGCTATACACAAAGAGTTATGGCCATTTTACGACAGACTGTTCGACAGAATTTCACCCTCTGTCACCAGATGCGACTCAGGATGCGACTCGCAAACACTACATGCGACGCCGCAGTCCCGTCGTAAGTTGTGCCAGAGAGATTTTGTCCAGACTTTTCTGGACTACTTTAAATAAGACCCAACTCGTCCAAAATCATATTTTCATCATTCTTGGTCAAGAAAACCTCTAAAATACTCTCTAACATTCATCCACAAGAAAATTCAAGGGAAATCCATGATCAATAACACCAAATCCATGAACCCAAATGTATGAAACCTAGCCAAAGTTCATCTAATTCAAGAAAACCCAAGGGAAGTGAAGTAGGGTTTTGGTGCTAAAGGAGTAACTCCACTCAAGACTTGTTCAACCACTATCTAAGGTAAGTTTCATGACTTTCTCATGATGATTAAAGTGTTGATGTATTCTTGGGAGAATAATAATTGGGTTTGATGAAGGGAATTATATGAACTATGCTAGAGTTGTTGGATTGTTGACTTGGGATTTGTTGTATTCATATGAGTGATGAAGAATGATGTTAATTACATCTAATTGAGATGGTAGAATCATCTAGAAGTAATAGAATGGGATTGGGTGAAGAAAACACCATTAATGAAGGTTGTGGAGCTTCATGCCCACCAAGTGTTTGATAAAATGCTTAGATGACCAAAGCATGAATATTATTGCTAATATAGAATCCCTTTGACTTGTATTGATATAGATCAAAGTTGAGAGGGTTGACGAACATTGTATTACGCTCAAAGGCTGGAATTGAGGTATGTGAGGCTAACTATCTACGTTAGGGAATGTTCATGATTCTCCCTACGCCACATTCTTCATACTTGTTAGCAATTCGACTCAGAATATAGTTAGCTCTAGTTTCATGATATGATATAGAACTGTTATCTTCTAGGGTTGCAGTTACAGAATTAGTTCATGGTTGTCACTTTGAACATCATGAACTCAGCACGTGATCTTTATAGACTTATGCATTGTTATCACATGAGTCTCAGTCAGTGTATAATCAGTTATTGGCATGAGTCCCATAATCAGAAACAATTATCATGCTATCAGCTATAGCCAGTCTCAGTTTTGTAAATTGTTAATGTTGAACACCTGTATTTGTACTTTTAGGCCCTAGGCCACAGTTTATGCATACGTATTGCTTGGGCCAGAGGCCACAGTTTTTGTGCACATTATTTGGGCCCCAGGCCACAGTTATATTTACAGTTTTACAGGTGATTCTTCATCCAGAACAGGGAGTACTTCAGCTTCTTGCTTTCCTGTGTAGTTCAGTTTCAGTTTTCAGTTTCAGTTCCAGTATTTTATTGCTTCAGTTGCTTTACATACCAGTACAATTCAAATGTACTGATGTCCCTTTTTATTGCTTGGGGGCCTGCATCTCGCGATGCAGGTAACGATACACAGGTTGACGACTCAGCTAATTAGGAGTGCACGTATCAGCTACTGGTGAGCCCCACAATCCTTCGGGGCGTTGTCAGCTATCCGGTTATTTCAGTTTATAGACAGATCTATCATTCAGTACTCTCAGAGGCTTCATAGACACAGTTCAGACAGTCAGATATTTATTATGTTAGCCTTGTTGGCAGTTGTTCAATCGTTTTGGTTTAGCCATGTTGGTTACTGTCAGATATATTTCAGATTGTCTAAGTATTTCCGCATTATGATTTCAGCCAGACCTTTAGTATATCATCATGTGTTTAGTTGTTTCCATATTCAGTCATGTTTTGATATCACATGTTGATTCAGTCAGCCAGTTGGTTCGCTCGGTCACATGCAGTCAGGCACCGAGTGCCGTGTTACGTCCAGGCCCAGGTTCGGGGCGTGACAACCTTTTAACCCGATTTTCCTAATTTCCCTTAATAAATTAGGTGGCGACTTTAAAAACGTAAAATCCAATTTAGAGCACCAACAACCTCTTAGTAGCTTTTATGCTCTCACGTAAAAGTGAACCGTAACAGGACCCATGACCTGGACCAAGTGAAGTGCATCAAGGACGAAAACGACATAATTGTAACACTCCGTAAATTTGAGTCTGGTGTGAATGTGTTAAATGAGTACTCATGAGATATTTTAGCCATATGAAGTCCCATCGGGATGAGATTGGGAGGAAATAGTTTTTTGAAATCTTGTCGGATAGTGAGGTGCATAAGATTCGATAGAATCGACTAAGTTTTCGATAGGTATGTCTTCCGGCCCAATTTTGTGAAGATCCATCGAGAATCTAGGAAACTTTCTTTATGAAAGTTGTAGCCCTCTGAAATACCTTTCCATTCATATAAGGTGGAGCTCAAACGGAGCTCTATGCTAGAAGGTATGCCCATTTTACTAAACGTTATCGACAAAGTTGAAAAACGAGAAATTTTACTCTTCAATGTGCATTATTGTTTGCTGCACATTTACATTGTGTCTTGCTATTTTTTTTAATTTTATTTTTTGTATCTGCTTCAAATTCTTTTTCTATCCTTTCGTTTACTTTTCTTTTCTTTCCCTCTCCTTTCTCTTCTTTCGAGTCGAGGGTCTTTTGGAAACAACCTCTCTACCCCACAAAGGCAGGAGTAAGGTTCACGTACATCCTTCCCTCTCCAGACCCCACTAGTAAAATCACACCAAGTATGTTGTTATTGTTGAACAAATCAAGTTTGCCAGATCGACTAGATATGAAAGGCAAAGAAACAATATACTTTAATTACAAAAGAACCAAAAAAAAAAAAGTAGAGTAAAAATCAAAATTAAAGGTGGAAGAGGGCGGGCAAGATGCATAGTTTAATTTAAGTTAAAGGACTAACACTACAAAATTCCACCCAAAAAAGAAAAAAAAAAGGCAAGCCCTACCACACATCACACACACTATCTAAAACCCTACTTTCTCCAATATACATTAAACCTAGCCGTATATCTCTCTCCACAACACCACCAAAAATCATCTCAAGTAATGGCAAGCAACACTACTACTACTACTACAACAGGGGCTAAGCCTATTGGAGAAGAAAGTATAAGAAGAAAACACAACTTGAACGATTTTTCTCTCATCTTAAACCCCCACACCAAGGTAAGAACACCTCTTCGATTCTTAATCAATCCTAGCACTAAATACATGATTCTTAATATAATTCTTAAACAAAAACATAGGATTTCCAAGGTAATCCTTCTCAAGTGATTCAAGCTAGGGTTTTGGGTGTTCTTCATCATAAAAGTAAATTAGTTCATTGGACTTGGAGCGTTCACATGTATGTAAGGCTAACTCTCTATGTGAGGGAATGTTATTGATCTTCCCCACACCACGTTCTTTTACGATTACTACAAATTGCTTCAGAAATAGAGCTAAGCCCTAGTTTCATAAAAGCTTCAGAACTACAATTCTCTAAACGATATAGTTTCGTAATTTGTTCATGATTGCCATTCTGAATATCGTGAAACCAGTATGTAATTAGTATAGACTCGTGTTTGATATCACATGAGTCTCAGTTATGAAAACTCAGTATGCTTATGAACAATTAATGCTTATCAATTCATGAATACGTCTTAGCAAAGTAATGTTCAGTATTCCAGCGATATGCATTTCAGTATGATACTCAGTTCCATAATATAAATTGTTGAATATTGAACATATGCATCTTTTCCCTAGGCACAGTCTTATATATACGTATATGGCTGAGGCCACAGACTGACTCACTTACTTGGCCGATGCCACAAATTTGTGCACTTATATTGGGCCCGAGGCCACAGGTTATTAATTCAGTTAAAACAGGCGATTTCATATTCAGAACAGGGAGTTCCTATTACTATACTTCCCTTGTTCAGTTCAGCTATCAATATGTTTTCAGTTTTAATTTCAATTTCAGTATGTACATGTTTATCGTTTCGGGCTACCCTTTCCCGAGCACCCCACAATTATTTATTCTTTCAGTTGGTTTTACATACCAGTACAATTCAAATGTACTGACATCCCTTTTTCCCGGGGCCTGCATTTCACGATGCAGGAACTAATTTACAGGACGGTGCATCTACTCACTGGATTTTCGTATCAGCTGCTTAGTGAGCCCCAGTTTCCTTCGGGGCGTTATCTTATTTACAGTCTTTCAGTATTTTATATAGTCAAACAAAAGTCAGTCAATGTTTAGCAAACTTTTGTGTTAGCCATGTTGGCTACTTTCTTACACTTAAGACTTATTCCACATTTATGATTTATCAGTTAGAGATTTCAGTACTCAATTTGTTTATATATTATATTTTGCATCAGTATATGTCCCATGTTGATTCATCCAGCTATTTGGTTTGCTCGGTCAGATGCAGTCAGGCACTGAGTGCCGTGTTACGCCCAGGCCATAGTTTGGGGCGTGACAATAATACTGGTGTAGGAGACTCTTATTAGGTGGAGATGATATTCATACTTCCGTAAGCTCTTTAACAAAGAGAGGGACAAAGACATTGTGTTGATGGATTTGGAGCACTTACAGAGGCGCCACAATTATGGGAATTATAGGTGTATAAAGACTGAAGAGGTTAAGGGTACTATTCGTAGGATGCGCAGGGGAAGAGTGACTAGCCCAGATGAGATCCGCTAGAATTTTGGAAGAGCGCAAGCAAAGAAAGTGTGGAGTGGTTGACTGGTTGTTTAATGTCATTTTAAGAGGAAAAGATGCCCCAAAACTTGGAGGTGGAGTACAATGATTCTGTTGTATAAGAACAAAGGCGACAATTAGTGTTACAAAAACTATAAGGGTCAAGTTGCTAAGATATACTATGAAAGTTTGGGAGTGAGTGGTGGAGATAAGGATGAGGAGGGGCGTGTCGATTTCTGAGAACCGGTTCGAATTTATGCTGGGGCACTCTATTACAGAAACAATTCACCTTATAAGGAGATTGGTGGAACAGTATAAGGAAAGAAAGAGGAACTTGCACATGGTGTTCATCGACCTAGACACGGCTTATGATAAAGTTTTGAGGGAGGTCCTATGGAAAGTCTTGGAGGCTAGAGGTATTCCTATAGCGTACACTAGGGAAATTAAGGACATGTACGATCGAGTCAAGACCTGGGTAAGGATAGTGAGAGGCAACTCAGAGCACTTCCCAGTTGTGATGGGGTTGCATCAGGGTTCAACGCTTAGCTCATTTTTATTTGTCCTAGTTATGGATGAATTGACGCGGCGTATATGAGGTGAGGTGCCATGATGTGTGTTATTTGTGGATGACATAGTTCTGATTGATGAGACTCATGGAGGAGTTAACGCTAACTGGAGGTTTGGAGACAGATCGTGGAGTTAAAAGGGTTCAGGTTGAGCAAGACCAAGACATAATACTTGGTGTGCAAGTTCAGCAATGAAACTCGTGAGACTAGTGTGGAAGGTGAGGCTCGACACTCACATCATCCAAAAGAGAGATAATTTCAAGTATCTTGGGTCCATTATCCAAGACAATAGGGAGATTGATGATGATTTCAAACATAGTATTAATGAAGGATGGATGAAATGGAGGCTCGCATCCGGAGTCTTGTGCGATAAGAAGGTGCCATCAAAACTTAAAGACAAGTTCTTCAGAGTGGTGGTTAGACCAACTATGTTGTATGGCGCAGATTATTGGCTAGTCAAGAACTCTCACGTTCAGATGATGAAAGTTGCAGAAATGAGGATGCTACGTTAGATGTGTGGGCATATTAAGAGAGATAAGATTAGAAATGACGATACCCGGGACAAAGTGGGAGTGGCATCGGTAGAAGACAAGATGCGAGAAATGAGGCTGAGATGGTTCAGACGTGTGATGAAGAGAGGCACATATGTCCAAGTGCGAAGGCGTGAAAGGTTGGCTTTGAATGGTTCAGGAGAGGTAGAGGTAGGCTGAAGAAGTATTGGGGAGAGGTGATTAGGCAAGGCATAAGGTTCATCTTACCAAGGACATGACCGCATATATAAGTTTGTGGAGGACACAGATTAGGGCTCAAGGCTAGTAGGTAGTTGGGTGCTATCCCTCCATTCCTTTCAGACTAGTAGGTTTAGTACTACACTTGTAGTTTTTTGGTCCTTCGATTTCTGTTATTATCTGTTGCTTCTTGTACTTCGATTCGCTTTGCTATAGCTACTGCCATTGTTTTTAGAATGATTTGACATGCTTCATATAGTATTCTGCCATGATTTCTCATTGTCGTTAATTCTTTTTTGAACTGCTTTCATTTGCTTTTACTTTAACCGAGGGTCTATCGGAAACAACATTTATACCTTCAAAGGTAGGGGTAAGGTCTGCGTACATTCTACCATCTCCAAACCCCACTTGTGGGATTACACCAGTATGTTATTGTTGTTGTTATTGTAAGTATAAGGTGAGAGAGTGTACGTGATATGAGAGCCATGCCTGCTACGAGATGAAAATCCTAGTTGATGTGCATCTTAAAAAAAAAAACATAGAAGAAGATAAGCGAGCAGTCACAAAAGAAGAGAGAAGGAAATTAAGAAGGGAAGTCGACGTTACCCTTTTTTAAGTGCTGGATAAGCTTTAAATAATTTGCAAAACCCTGGTTAAAGCTTAAATAACAGCCCAAAAATGGCTATCCGTGCACTTCCCCTATATTATCTTTAATAACACTCCCTTATAGGAATATAGTGTGATATTTTAATCACATGATTAAAAGGTAGTTTTGTATAATATATATAAAACAATAAGATTTAGTTTTTTAACATATATTTTGAAATTTTGTGTAAACTAAGACGCATAAAATGAAATCAAAAGAAATATTTAACACTTGTAATCATAAGATTATTTGTCTAAGCTACCCTATATATACTACATTAAAGCAGTAATCTAGAAATAAAAAATAAATTCTTATTTTTCTACAATATAAAATATTGATATTTGACAGGACATGATATAACTTCAACTTACTAAGAACATGACTCAAGATAGAAAAATATGAAGGTCGAGGATTGGGCTAGAAGGTTAGTAAGTTTGCTGAATGGTGTCACACTTTAGGTGGCAGAGGCAAGGGGCTAGCCTTCTCACTACATCCCCTTATTAATAATTTTGATAGTAATCGCGTAGTTTCTTACTCTTCAATGTGCATTATTGTCTGTATATATATATATATATATACACATATTTGTATGTGCTTCAAATTCTTTTTCTATCCTTTCGTTTACTTTTCTTTTCTTTCCCTCTTCTTTCTCTTCTTTCGAACCGAGAGTCTTTCGAAAATAACCTCTCTACCCCACAAAGACAAGAGTAAGGTTCACGTACATCCTTCCCTCTTCAGATCCACTAGTAAAATTACACCCAGTATGTTGTTATTGTTGAACAAATCATGTTTGCCAGATCGACTAGATATTAAAGGCAAAAGAAAAATATACTTTAATTACAAAAGAACCAAAAAAAGAAAGAGTCAAAATCAAAATTAAAGGTAGAAGAGGGGGCCAAGATGCATAGTTTAATTTAAGTTAGAGGGCTAACACTACAAAATTCAACTAAAAAGGAAAAAAAAGAAAAAAAAAAAGAGAAAGGCAAGTCCTGCCATCCACCACACGCACTATCTAAAACCCTACTTTCTCCAATACACATTAACCCTAGCCGTATATCTCTCTCCACAACACAACCAAAAATCATCTCAAGTAATGGCAAGCAGCACTACTACTACTACTGCAGAGGCTGAGCCTAAATTGGAGAAGAAAGTAGAAGAAGAAGAAAACACAAGTGCTGCTGATGATGAAGACACTGGTGCACAAGTTGCTCCAATTGTTAATCTAACACCAGTTGCTGTATCCACTGGTGAAGAAAATGAAGATGTTCTTCTTGATCTGTTAGTAAACCCCCTTAGACCCTATTCTTGATTTCTCCACCTAACACTAGACATTTATGTTGTAATCTTGATTTCCCCACGAAACTTTAATTTCTTCGAGACTGCATTTGACATCCATAAGTTGTAATCTTCATCTGTTAGTAAACATTTCCTTCCGTTAAACTCTGATGTTTATTTGATATATATTTCACAATTTAATGGTATGTAGCCGAATATCTTGGAATAATTTGTAGATTTATGGAAAACTATTAGTAATTCTTATTTTAGGATGATCAATGTAGTCAGTCAATCTATCAGCTATGTCACAATTACAAACTAGTTAGTGTGTCTGGCTATGGTTCCTATTCTATTTGAAGCATATCGTATTGAAGTCCTCGTCATTGGTAAAATCCATAAAGACGTCGTACATTTCGATCTTAATAGACCCTTTCAATACTAAATGGTTTGTTTTTTAAAACATAATTTAGATATTTGATAGCTATATGCAAAAATGTTACTAATTGTGTATATCTCTCCTTTGACTCCATCTGATTGTGCTATTCCTATTTGAAGAGTCAAACTTTTTTATTACAAACAACTACTCTGTTTGTTGTTGCTGAGGTCGGCTATATGAATTATCACTTACATTATGATTTCAGATATTTTTAAGTGTAAAACATAATTATGTACTCCCTTTTATGTCCTTTTTTAATATGTAAATCTTATTCCAAAAGTTCGAGGAAAATGAGATCGAGTTTATTCTTCCAAACCCCACAATTTTTATTAGGGAGGAATGTAGTTATACATAAAAAAATTGGCGAAAGAATCCTTTTGGCAAGCAAAAAGAGGGAATGTTGATTGTTTGTGGTTGTAATCATGATGTGGTTTTTTGTAGGAAGTCAAAGTTATACCGATTTGATAAGGAAGGGAGTCAATGGAAAGAGAGAGGTGTTGGGACTGTGAAGCTTCTCAAGCACAAGGAAACTGGAAAGGTTAGGCTTGTCATGAGACAATCCAAGACACTCAAAATCTGTGCCAACCACTTGGGTGAGAGTCCTTCCTTTTTTTTTTTTCCTATGTTTTGGTTATGTGTATGTGGTTGTCTTTATTGTGAACTGTTGTTTGATAAAATATCTTTTGTGTAGTCCTTCCTACTATGTCGGTTCAAGAACATGCTGGGAATGAGAAGTCTTGTGTGTGGCATGCTGCTGATTTTGCTGATGGGGAAGTAAAAGAGGAGACTTTTTGCATCCGTTTTGCTTCAATTGAGAGTGAGTACTCTGTTTATGCATCTTTTGGATGTTATTGTTGTGGTTTTAATCGAGAGATGCTTTTCGGGTAGTTTCTCTTCTTTGTATTTGATGTCTACTTATCACATGAAAGTCATTTGGATAGGATTTCCGTATGCTATTTGAAATCTTCTATTTTCAATCAAGAGGTGATTTATCAAGTGCTAGATGAAAAGTTAAATAAGTTCATGACATCAACCGATTGGATCACCAGTTAAATCACATATGATCTCGTTTGTCGGTGTTGAGATTAGAGTAGTTTAGAGTGCCCTAAGTTTATTGAAATAACATTATTTAGTATTGAATTAACATGGTTTGAACCAGAATGGAATGGATATAGAGGATACATATTGCCAAGTCCAATCATACTAAACAATGGCGTTTGTAATTGGTATTCAATGCTGGTTTGGCTTATTGATTATGATTTGTTGAATTATGGTAATTAACCTATTTAATGTGGCACACACCTCATACATCCATGAATTGTACTCTTGCTAGTGCTTCTTCAGGAGTTGTCTAGCTAATTTTCCTGGAGACGGCCTGAAATCTCTTGGACAGTGGATTATGTCGTGCAATATTTGATATTCACCAATCTTTCATTTTGAGGTTGATATATTGGGTATCAGAAATGATTTCCTTGATATTCTTTACTTGTAAATAGCAATTTCTTAATTTCATTTTATATTTGATAGTCACCAATCTTTCATTTTGAGGTTGATGTATTAGGTATCAGAAATGATTTCCTTGATATTTTTTACTTGTAAATAGCAATTTCTTAGTTTCATTTTACAGTGTGATTACTGATTAATGGCTCAGAACCTCCTTGAATACATTCATTAACATTACCTTTATGCAGCGTCAAAAAAAATTAACATTACCTCTATGTGTTTCAAAACTAGATTTTAACTTTGTTTTTATCTTGCCTGATAGATTGCAAAGCTTTCAAAGAAAAGGTTGAAGAAATCGCTGAATCTCAACAGACGAAATCCGGAGAAAGTGAAGAAGCTGGTGCTGCTGCTACAGAACTTATTGAAAAGCTTAGTGTCGAAAGCAAAGACAAAAATGACAAGTCTGAAGACAAAGAGGCCGAGGC
The DNA here is from genome assembly GCF_019175385.1 of Lycium barbarum. Lineage (NCBI taxonomy): Eukaryota > Viridiplantae > Streptophyta > Magnoliopsida > Solanales > Solanaceae > Lycium > Lycium barbarum. The sequence goes on along the minus strand of NC_083340.1, from coordinate 41,433,966 downwards.
CCCTGCACCTACAGAGGAAAAGGATGATAAGAAGGAAGAAAAAGCTGATGAGAAGAATTAAAACGTTTGTATTTGTTGGTCAGAGTTCTATTTTCTGAAAGGTTTATAGCATTCATTGTTTCTGTCTGATCCTATAGATATGATAGATATAAGCAATGTGTCTCGTGTGGTCTTATTTGTTGGTTGTTGGGATGGTTTGGATTTTTATTTGGGTCTTGAGTCGAGTGCAGCTTCATGTTTTATGGTCTTTGGTGTCTTCTTGTACTTATTTATTGTGAGTTTGCAAATTTTGGTTCACAGGTGTACACCCAGTGTAAGGGATTGCATAAGTTAATACCTTAGTGCTGTTGCTAGGATTATTTTTGTGTGATTTCTTCTTTGTTTGGAAAGTGGGTAAGGGACTGGTAACTCTCTTGTTTGGGTTTTTTAACAGGAGAGGTGAAAGTTGAATTGGTGTTTTTTTAAAAAAAATTGGCCTCTGTAAGCTCTGTTGTAGTAGATTCTCGACTTTCAGCAAGAATCTGTTCTTTCACATTCTTGACTTTACGATCATATTCCTTTTATTTCTGTAGTTTCCAACCAAAGGTTCAAGAGACTAATCGACTCTCAAAGAGCTAATAGAAAATCTTAATTTAAAATGTGAGAATCTTGGTTAGGACAGTATGTTAGTACCCAAAGGTGTGCCTTATCAGTGGATAAAGTGGGTGAAAATAGGGATAAGAGCTTGAATTCTCGCAAACGCAAAGAGGGCGACTTTTCTATTTTCCTAAATCTCTGTTGAATAGGGTTGTCGAGTACTTGAATAGCTGATCCTATTGTGTAGGCGTTTGGACATTGAGTTAGTAGATATTTTAAAAAACGTAGCATTTGTTAAATTAGAAATAGTATTTGAAAACGAAAGTTGAGTTATTCTCTTGCTCATTAGCGGCTGTTTTTCGATTACAGCTAGATATGAAAATACAAGATAGTATTAACTTGAAAAGCTCCTAAAACCTGATTTTTAAGCTTCACATTCTGTAGTTCAACTTTGAAGTTGAAACAATACGCCAATTTGTTCTCCAAATATTTCGAACTTGATAAATGGAAAAACGGATATAAATAAAAAAGGATAACAGAATCTACCCTTTTAATGCAATAACAGGGTTTAGGACTTTGTCAATGCTCTATTCTTTCTAGAGGAATCTGTTTTGCCATGTCTCAACGCTTTTGTCTAATATATCATTTATTTATAGTCAAAAGGTCTTAACATATCCTGGTCCACCACAGTAACTGAAAAGCGTCTCGAGAAAATGAGAAGGCATAACCAAAAGAGAAGATACAACAGGGTAGCAATATTTTCTGCTCTGCTATACATGAAACAGCTTGAAAATACAATAGTAGAAAGCTCACAGGCAGACGAACAAAGTTTTGCCCATAAAAACCACAGTATAATTGGTCCCCAAAGCCATATTTCCCATTAGTTAAATTTTATCCGACCAGAAATTGCCACAAGAGAAAGCATTTGATTGCCAACCTGGGCAATGGATGATATCAAGCAGCCTAAGTTTCTATTGCACAAACATTCCCTACAACAATTTTCCATGTCCTACAAATCAATCAAGTTTCTCAAGCACTACTGTACACTTATATGATGATGCCGCGAAATGCAGAGAGAACCACTTTGAATGCTGATGAAGAGGTGAGCAACCTGAATTTCAAATATAACAGGTGTATGCTACCACCCCTTAGGTAGTTATTTTTTCAATATAAAGCCAGTGATATCATGGAGATATTGCATAACCGGTTGACGTTATCATCTCTGTATCTATTTCTCCAGCTGTTGCATTTGTTGAAGGATAGTCCTTAGAATTACCTGCAGATATTGATTAGACTAGGAGAAAAAAAGTTCGATATTTAACAATACTCAAGGTCACAACACTTACTGAATATGGAATCAATGCGCCTAGGTGATGTGTCCCTTGTAGGATCTGGGGGAAAATGAATGAAGAATGAAATCACTCTCCGAACTTATAAGTAGACAAGGATACAACAAACATTTTCCATTACATAAATCAAATAGAAACACAACAGATACTACTCGTTAGTTCAGGGCAAAGATAAGGTTCAAAATAGCAGAAGTTAGCCATGCTGTCTTTTGAAGTTCTATTTGTTTCTTATTTTGGATAAAGTGCCATTTGATGTTGAACAAGAAGGTACATAGTCTAATGCTTGGGGATTTGCCTTCTGAAATATTTTAAACATTCACTCTGGTTTCTATTTAGTTATAATTTCCATAAAACTTCTTGTAGGTAAGCATCACTAGTTTATTATTGTTTGAACCGGATCTGTAGAGAGCCAGGCCAAGAACTATCGAAAAAGAAATTTAAGATGATCAATTCACAACCATCCTCTCCATTTTCTGCAAAATATACAAAAACCATGTGAAATTGAGAAAATGCATCCTAAGCATATCAGAGAGCTTGGCAAAGGAAGCTAAGTAATCGTAACGAAACGTCCATACTCAAGACTAGAAGCCAGATAAACAAACAAATAGCTTTAAAACACCACCCACCACTAACATCATGAATAGTAACAATAACAATATTAAGTATTACTAAAATCAATCTATGAACTCTGAAGTGGTTTTATTTTTGAGATAAGAACTTGCAGAGATTCCCACCAGAGATAGGGGGAAACCTGCAGTGCTTCTTTGGAATGTCCAGTAACAGTAGTTCCAGGGAGGTTCTAGATAGGCGTCAGAGGTCCACTTTTATGAAAGATCAAGCATGCACAAATGTCTAACTAAATTATAATTACACACTAGTAGAAGGCCCCGGGATGGGAACAAATGACTTACCAGAAGAGTTGCGTAGTGCCTTGACAGCGTCAAAGTTTTTGTACGTATAGCCCACAAAACTTAGATCTTTGGGAGTTAATGACATCTGTATACATGAAACCCGAGGTCAGATAACTAACTTAGAATTCTGAGGTTGCAAATACTTATCAGTAGGATCTTATTTTACATAAAATATTTCACTTGAAATATGGATAATCTTCTTATAGGTTAGGTACAAGAATACCAGGATGGGATCGTGTAAGGACACACATCCCAGGGAATGGACATATTTTACAACAACAACATACCCATTATAATCCCACAAGTGGGGTCTGGGGAGGATAGGATGTACGCAGACCTTACCTCTACCTTTATGGGGTAGAGAGGCTGTTTCCGATAGACCCTCGGCTCAAAAGAAGGAATGGACATATTTTCTGAATGCAAAATGTCACAAATTTTAGGAAGACCAATGCAAGCTGAGATGTACAAGAAACAAAAGAAGATTGAAGTAAAAGATCAACTTTACTTTTTTTATTTTTGGTAGTAAAAGATATCGACAATAAAGTACTTGATTAAAGTAAAAGATCTACTTTACTGACGATACATAAAGCATGTTATACACATGTGTGTCCGTATGCAATTATGTGGTGTCTAAGGCTATACATCTATTACTAAAAAAGAACAGAGATATAGAAGATATATCAAAAATCTACAGGCCTCTGCAGTATATATACATATTTCGAGAGCTATTGATTTGCAATATCCAATGCAGTTTGCAGATATATTTTGGATAAGAGTGGATGAAAACAGATTGACATGAAACCAAAACACGGTTCCACAATATGTTCTGAGTAAACCCTTCTAAGCTTCCCTCTTTTGCTTATTGCTGCAGAATTTCAGGCAAGTTGCGGTTTTAAGGATGCACATACTTTATCAGTTTATTGGCCATAAATACTACCATATTAAAAAGGTACTGAAATACATACAGAAAGAACAGTGGTTACAAACCTTCCGAGAAGGTCCTGAACCAGATCTTGCTGATGTTGGAGTATCCATCTATGAAGAAGTCCAGAAGGCAAGAACAGAGTTACAAAGAGAAACAGCCTACATTTGAACTAGAATGACATAGGTAACAGAATATAAATCCACGAAATCTGGATTCAGAAGGCTAACATGTGAATCAAGCATATTCTTGCGAATAGGTAAACGAAAAAGTGAGGACTGATAGTTTGAAAATTACAATCCAAATCCCTCAGCATGAATTGTCTTTAAAAGATGCCAGCTAAAGACCGTGCACAATACTGTGTGTGACTAAGTTTGACTAGAAACAGAGATTAAGGAGAAAGCTTGACTTACCCAATACGAGTGTAGCAGTAAGGATAAGGATCTAAACATAAAATTATCTAGTTTAAACGAATACGCTACTCATGGAGTAATAGAAAGCAACTGCTTTTAGAAAGTGAGATAACTAGGAAGGATTCAAGTTGCATTGTAATAAACTCTACCAGTTTCTTGTCTAACTTTATCTGTGAAAAGAGAAAGGAAGAGAGATAACTCTTTTCAAAATGGTCATTAGGGGACATGTAACAGATTGCAACCCCTCTAATAATTTGAACTTAAACAATGGGGCGATTCACACACTTCAACACTGTACAAAAGCAAACAGAGATCCTGGGTTGAGTCTGAATGTTACCCATCAACAAAATTTTGTACATGCTTGGCCGAAGAAAAAAGAAGAAAGCCCGGAGAAAACGGCACTTTGTTCCTTTTTATAGGTTGCTATATATGGATACAAATCAAACAGTAGATATGATTCCAAGTTTTTGCAATGACAGTTTCTTGAAGAACATTATTTCACTTAAACAAAATAGTAAAAATCCCATGCTTTGTTTATCGTCATACACAACTCAGTGCACTCCTGAGCTGTGCTTGTCATTTACACTGGGGTTGAGTGAACAATATTCCTGCTAGTTGACGAGTTGTTGACATTTGAACTACAGAGCTGTGGTAATCAGATGAATCTCTTTTTAGAAAATGGCCATTAAGAAAGTTTAAAAAAAGTAGAGGCGGATAGATATATATAGTCTACCAACTAGTTTTTGAGAAAAGATTAATATGTAGAATGTGTAATGTTACTGTTTTTGTAAACATGACGAAATTAAAAGTAGGAGAGATTAATTCTGGGAATTATTCTGGGTTGCAGAGGACCTTTCCTTCTGACACATTTTTTGTATTTAACTATATCTGGAAAACTGTTTTTCTGGAACCAAAGACTAATTCTTTAGCATCAATCTCTCTTATCACTTTCCTAACTCCTCCATTTCTGCAGAATCTCCACACACACACACACACACACACACACATATTTCTTTTCTAAACCTGAAAACTAGTCAGTGGAACCCTCACACAAAAAAACACATTTATTATTTCCCCCACTGCTTGGTCTTCTTTTAAACCTAATTTCACTCCATGCCCATAGCTATCAAGTTCGAACTTCAGCAACTCGTCGACAACATCCAAGATTTATGTATTCAACTCAAAATGAAACAGATACAATTGAGGAACACATGATGTTGAATGCGAGAAACAGCCGTCCTACCTTGGTAGGAGTAAGGTCTGCGTACACTCTACCCTCCCCAGACCCCACGTTGTTGGGATTTGACTGGGTTGTTGTTGTTGTATGACGTTGAATGCGAGAATAACCATTGTGGGAATTGTGTTATTTGTTTGAGAAGGAATAGTTCTTCAACAGGCTGCCATTCTGAAAGATTGTGTGAATGCTTATTATGTGACTTGCCCAAGGAATAAAACTCTTAGGTGAGGAGGTCCACAAACTTCACATGGTTTTGGAGGAAGCAGAGATCCTTATTCAAGTTTCACCACCACCCATCAACGAAATATTTTTACGTACTTGACCCAAGAAAAAGAATCAAACCCACATGTGGTGATTCACACAGTTCACCAATATTCTAAGCAGACAGTGAAAAGAAGACACATGTTGACTTTCTCTAGTAAAAAAAAAAGTTATTCACTTTCATGAAATACCTCATCATACTTCATAAAATTCTGGGTGTCCAGCTCTCCATTAACTTCTGGTTTGAAGGCTGCTTCCATTTCATACAGCCTATCCCATACAATATCCTTGAACCAAGGGTGAGCCTGATACCAGCCACTTTTAATAAATTTAACAGAAGAAACATGAAAGCTCCAGTGAAACTGATTAGATGTAAATGATTCAAATAGTACCTTTATTTGGTTTGAACCTCCAGTACCCAGTCTATGTTCAACATCACATAGTAACCTGCAAATAAGATCCTTTGCCTCATGTGAGAGTTTGATATCTTCAGGAAACCTTAGGTGATTTCTCCAGTGAACTATCTGGCAACCACATACATGGAGTCAGAATCTGATAGATTTGGCCGTAACAGGAGAACCTGAAAAGAAGGTTAGCTTCAACAAGAAGGAAACTAGTACATTGTAGTTAGTCTAATACAGAGATGGGTGTCACTAATTCTCCGCATTCTCATAGTAAACATTTGATTTTAGAACTGGCAAGCACATCACTGTGAATGCAATACATCTGCTGAAACTTATAGTGCAAAAGGTAGCAGCAAACTTAAACACAATTGACCAAACAAGACAGGCTAATGTAAGTGGTTAAGCATCAGCAAGAAAGGTCTCGGGCATCAGCTGTCCAAGTTGTCTTCCAGTTTTCAGGCATCAGCAAAGAAAGGTGGTCTTACTCGGACGAGATCACATACAAAGCATTCTAGTTCTTTGTATGTGGGCATTTTGCAACAGGTTCTTAGCATCAAACTTTTCTATCATTCTCTATTGATTTTAACAGCGAAAGAATCAGGGCACTTTCTGTACTCTCAGCAGCAGTAGATATCCTTATCATACCAAAAAAGCATATTTGAAGAAAACAGAAAGTAAAGAAGCTACCTTTCTGCAAGTAGTTATTGGATCATCAGCGTAGAATGGAGGATAACCAATGAGCATTTCGTACATAATTGCACCAAGGGACCACCTGTATGTAGTATAGTAGATAAAAGGTGAGAAATAGATAAAGCACAGCATGGTTCATTTTTCTTTAGAGTAACAAGTAGATATTATACAGTGGGTTAGAAAACAAAAGCATTTTCCTGCAGTCCTCATCAAATTAATGAAAACATAGGTTTGTGGAAATGCTCTGGCTATCAGTGAAGTTCCACAAAATCCCAAACGACAAATTTCTCTCATTCCACTATGGGTTGTTCTGATCATCCCCAGAATGGTGAAGGCTTGAAAGAGGTTTGTGTGTGTTGGGGGGGAGTAGGTTAAGCACTTAATTGACAGTTTTACACTTTGGTCAAAAGGAGGCAGCGGCAGCCCTTCACTGATATTTCCTACTCCTTTCTTCCTTACTCTTTCCATGTCCCAGAATCAAGAAGCTCTTACTCCCTTATACCTTCATGCTAACATGCTCTCTCCTCCCACAGTGAACACTTTCTCTAGCCCCCTTCCACCTTCTCCAAAATCTTTCTTTTCTCCCTCATCCACTCCTATTCCCATTACCTCATGCAGCATCCTACCCGCTAACACTGATGTCCTCGCTCCTCCCTACTTCTCTTTTGTCTTCCCCAAAACAAGCAGGCAGCCAACTAGAAAACCCAGATTACCTTAACTGCTTTCTCAATCTCCATAGGTATCTACTTTTCCTTTTTTTTTCCGTTATCAGTGAGGTTATTTGACCATTCCATTTATTTGACCATTCCATTCCTCATACAGTAGGGCTCTTTTTTTTTTTTTTTGGCTGCTATATTTCTTTGTTTGCCGCTGATTGGTATTGATTGAACTTAGTTAAGATGGACATAGAGGTGCCAAATTTTCCTGCCTCTGCATTTTATTATAGACAAGGAGTTTTAAGAAAAGATTTTTTTTTTAACACAAGGCTGAACATGACATGCCAAAAGTACCCTTAGAATCTAATGGTCTTAAACATGCTATGTCGATTAGGATAAAATCTGAATGTTAAAACTAAAGAATTTCCGAGTATAGAAATATGTCAATCTTTTCAGAGCAGACTAAAAACAAAAGAGTACCTTATAAAAGAGAACATGGAAAATACTTTTTTTTAATTATCATTAACAGTAAAAGGTGCCACCACATATGTTAGAAAGCCAACTAATCAAGAGAGAAATCCATCAATTAGTTCAACGATCAGCAAAGTCCTCTTTTCAGATTTATATACCAACTTGAACAGGGTCTCGCTATAGACATTTAGATATTTGTCACATAGATTCATGCATAGCAGACATGTATGAGCAGAGAATCCAAGATATCCTGGTGATATATTGCAAAAAAGCTAAATTCTAATTTCGGAATGTACACTAACCAATCACATTCCATTCCATATCCTTTCTTCAATAGTACCTCAGGAGCAATATAGTCTGGTGTACCAACTGTTGAAAATGCCTTTTAGATGATGAAGAAGGCAAAAATTAGTTTCACATACATATAAAATTCAATGCTTGCTAAATAACACTGAACTAAAATTGTCTACAAAAGTAAATATTAAGATTATATGACAGAGTAATTGACATATTGCAAAAATAAGTGCAAGTGTTTGGGACAAGATAAACTTGTTCAATTATAACAAAACAAATTGCATCTTTACACAAATCAAAAGTAATAAATTTATTTCAGGTTTTAAAGGGCATAACAAACAGTAGATTCAAATAGTATGCCAATGGATGTTACTTTTTTTGAAACTGGTGATTTTGAAATATGCCAAAGGATGTTATTCAACTGGAAGTTCCACTTTCTTGAGCCGGGGGTCTGTCAGAAAGAGCCCCTCTACCCCACAAAGGTAGGGGGAAGGTCTGCGTACACCTCATCCTCCCGGACCCCATTTGTGGGATTATACTAGATATGTTATTGTTTTTGTTGTTGCAAATTAATGTGATATATTGAATTATTCACTTTTTGGTCCAATGTATTTTCTATAAGGTAACTAAGTTTATTTATGTGAAAGATCTACCATATACAAGTACACCACCAAGCAGATAGCCTGCACGAAATATGGTTCTCTACAAAGTACACCAACAGTGCCAAAAGGAAGCTAGATATAAGAGGTTATTCCGTGTATATACAAAATTGTTTTCTGCACCATCAAAGCCTCTCCTATTCCTATCTTTCCATAGGACCCACATAAGAGCTAGCGTGCTGTTGGAGTGCACCACAATAATTCACCAAGGGGTCACGATCGCGATTGTGAAGAAGGGCATGGCATTGACCGGCCAAGAAGAACATTTTGTTCTCCACAATCGCGAAAGTCAAGGAGACTACACATCTCGATCATAAAGCTAGTACCGCATTCGCAAAGCATTAGCAGAGTGTTCGACTCTTTAGTCAAATACTCTTCGCGATCACTTAAAGTGGGCCATGACCGCGATGGTCAAATCAGGTTGAACTCCGCAATCGCGCGCGATGGGTCTCAATCGCGATGAAAGAACAAATATGGTATATATTGAACAGTTACGAGTTTCAGACGCAAACCTTGCCATTATTAGACGGTGGGAGCTCATGGGGGTTGATCCAAACTGCAGATTTCGACTTGAATCATTAACTATTAAGGTATTGATTCTCTAACACCCTATGATATTTGTACTTGATTTTGGTGCAATTTTAACCCTAAATCCATGAGATTCAAAAACTAGTTTGGGAAAATATGACCTAGTTTCCTAATGAGGTAAGTAAGGGATTTGACCTAACCACAAAAAAAAAAAAAAAAAAAAAAAAAGGGCAGCCGTTGCACTAAGCTCCCGCTATGCGTGGGGTCCGGGGAAGGGCGGGGCCATAGGTGGGGAATCTCACCGGCTTTGAGTTGAGTGAGAGTTTAACTTCTGGATTGCATGCTTTTCCAAAAGCATGACTCGAGACTTGCAATACTGCTTTGAAAATACCTGGTATGGTTTGGGCCGAGCGCGTGCTAGGTCATTTATGCTATTTTGAGCTACTTACAATATGTTATACTGTCTTATGACTATGGCACGACACTGTCGAGACTTGAAGCATGACTTAGGACTGTTTTTCTACAAATGAAGCATGACACCTTAGAGTTGCACTGATATAAATCATACTAGGGGTATTTTAAATTGTTACATGCACTGATTGATTTGGTTTCACATGATATTTATCTGATGATGTGATTTCTTGTATTGTTATTGTATGTCAATACTTGAGTTGATATCGATATTGGACTGTTAGGTCTAGCGGCTCCCTAGTATCCGTGACGGCCTATGAATTTAGGTCTACCGAATCCTAGTATGAGGGCCGTATGATTAAGGTCTAAAGGATCTCACAGGCATCCACAAGGGCCCAATGGCTGGATTATAGGTCTAGTAGTCCCAATCCATGAGGGCCCGTGGCTTTTTATTGGATTTGGTTTTACTTGTACCTGTCATGCTACTTGCCTTACTTGTTTTCATTACTGTATTGTTATTTATAGTTGTTTTTGCCTTCACAAATTATTCTGGAAGACTTTCTCCGAGGGGTAAAGACGGAGGAGCGAGTCGATGATCTCACTAGGCTTAGGCTCACCAAATCCATTCACTGCTCTGAGCAGAGATCCGTCTACTAGTGCAGTTGAGCATGCTGACCTCAAGGTGATGAGCGATTCCAGTAGAGGTGAGCCTCCCACAGTTGGTTCGTGGAACAACTTTTATTCATCTTATATAGTTTCTCTTTTCAGGCTATGTACTCTAGACTTATGTATTTGGTCTATTAAGATGCTCCTACAGTTGTATTTCGGGTCTGGGCTACCATTTCGGATATTTTATCTTATTTTAGACTTCCGCCATATTGAGATATCCTTTTTATTATGTTACGGATTCCTATTAAGATGTTTCTTATTACTGTGCTTTGGGTTGAATTATTGGCTCACCTAGCGGGTAGTGGCTTGTTGGGTGCCATGTCGCGAGGCCTGATTTTGGGGTCATGACAATGTGATAGAATCCTCACACAACACAAAGAAGAAAAAGCATATATTAGTAATATAGCATACCAATTTCCTCCTGTTTATCTGCCAATGATGAAGTTTTTCGCGGGGGCTTTTCCACGTATTACCATCATTGGTATCCGGGAAGGTGCTATCTATATCCATAGGGTCCTTTATATTCTCATCATCCATAGCTTCATTTTCTTTTAATGTGGATAACGTTCTACAATCAAGAGGCTTACAGAGACCAAAATCAGAGAGCTTCATGTGACCGTTTTTGTCCAAAAGAAGGTTGTCAGGTTTGATATCTCTGAAAAAAAAAAAATGGAAAATATGAACACCAAAACAGTCACAACTTTGAAAGAACTATGCCTCAAGAAAGCTATTGCATAGTCACATTCAGTTATTATGCGCATAAATTATCTTTAAGTCTTTATCATCTCATAACAATAACTTTTACAAATCAGAAGTTGATGCAACAAACCTGTGAATGTAATGATGCTTGTGAATGGATTCTATAGCTAGGACACTCTGAGCAATATAAAATTTAGCTACACTTTCAGACAATGTGTCTTCTCTCATCAGCAGGGTCATCATGTCACCGCCAGGAAGATACTCCATGACAAGGTAAAGATATTCAGCATCTTGGAATGAGTAGTATAATTTTACAATGCAATGGCTGGCCACTTCTGCCAATAAATTTCTTTCAGCTCTCACATGCTCCACCTATGAAAATCAATTTTTCATCAGTGAATACGCATTTTGGGGATATATTACATTTGCGAACATTATGAAGAAGCAAATGTGACATGCAGACAGGATACAAACCCCGCCCCTAAGTAGAGAAATAATGGAGGCATCATTTCTCTTCTTACCTGTCCTCTGATGAGCATTTCAGATTTCTTTAACTTCTTCATGGCATAAATGTTGCCGGATTTCTTCTCCCTGCATAATCTTACCTGCAGAGCACATGTATCCACGTATTAGAATCAGGAATGTTCTGTAAGAAGATAAGTTCAATAGCACAATCCATGTACACAGAAGAGGAAGATATTGGTGAAGATAGTCATTTTGATTTTCTCATCCAAGGATATTTGAATACTGACTCCAACTCCAACCATGGAAGCCAACAATGAGCATTAATGCTAACAATAGATATCAGATCAGATAGAGAAGAAGATACACATGGTCCCAAGAGGTGATTATAGTCCCCACTTCGTCCCTAAAATAAAATAGATGGTTCATTATGGGAAATGAGGTGCAACTTCAATCATTGAAAGCTTTGTTCTTGTGTAGTCATTGAAAGATTTGGGATGGGGTGATAGAAAGATGTGAGAGGAGGCTTACATACTTATCTTTGGGAAGAAGAGTGGTTCTGATTAATAGTGTGCTTGATGCTCTACCTACTTATGTAATGTCTCTGTTCTCTACGCCCAGCAAGGTGAAGAAAAGAATAGATGCGCTAAGAAGGAATTTTCTATGGCAAGAAATAGGGACAAGAAAACTTTTCACCTAGTCAACTGGGATGATGTTATCTCTAGCAAGAGGAGGGGAGGCCTGGGTATCAAAAACCTCAAGTTTCAAACCAAAAGTCTTCTAATGAAGTGTCTCTGGAGGTATAACAAGGAGATCAATGCTCTATGGGGAAGAGTCATCCATGATAAATATGGACAGATAGGTCATTGGTGCCCAGAACCTGTCAACTGTCCTTATGGTGTTGGAGTGTGGAGAGCTATCAGAAGCTACTGGGATTATACTCATGGTAATTCCTCTATTATGGTAGGTAATGGTAGAAAGACACTATTTTGGGGTGATAAGTGGTTGGGATATGGTCCTCTAAAGGACATCTTTCCTGAATTTTACAACATAGCTTCTTTCCCTGAAGATAGCTAGATGATGTGTGGGGAGCTCAAGGTTGGAATTATAGTGTTCAGAAGACTACTGCATGGCTGGGAACTGCAGAGAGTGATTGACCTTTTTAATTTTTTGGAGCCCTTCCAGGGACTTCAGGAGAGAGAGGTCTCGCTCATTTGGAGCAGAAGTGGCAATGGGAAATTCTCAGTTAGCTCAGCTTATTCCTCCCTGCTGAATACTGGACAGCAGACAGGGAACTGGCCTTGCAAGGCTATTTGGAAAGCTAGGGCCCCCTTCAGAGTTGCTTGTTTCACTTGGTTAGTAGCAAGACAAGCCTGTTTGACTCAAGGAAATCTCAGAAGAAGAGGTGTCCAGCTATGCTCTAGATGTTATTTGTGTAGTGCAGCAGTGGAATCCAACAACCATTTATTCCTTCACTGCCCTATAACTGCCCAGTTGTGGCAGCTCTTCATTAGTATGGTTGGTTTTAAATAGGTGATGCCCGCTACCACTGCTGAGGTTTTGAACTCTTGAAATTCCAATGGAGGAGTAGTGAAACAGAAGGAGTGGTGGATAATGGTGCCTGCCTGTATATGGTGGGTCAGTTAGGAAAGAAAGAAATGCTAGAATTTTTTAAGGCAAGCAGAATTCAACACGGAAGCCCAAGAGTTGTATTTAGTTCTATTTTTGGTGTAAAGAAAATAGAATAGAGGAGACAGATTCCCTGATAGACTTGATAGGATCCCTGTAAATTCCTTTTTGCACATCAGGCATCTCTTATTTTGTAATTATGGTGCTGCACTAGGTTAGTGTTGATTTTACACAGACACACACATTTTGTAATTATGGTGCTGCACTAGGTTAGTGTTGATTTTACACAGACACACACATATGTTACCAATCTCAAAAAAAGAAGTCATGGTCCAAAGCAGTGCTAACCATTATAGTCCCACTCTTCCCTAAGATAGTTTTTTCTGGGACAGGAAATGCAACTTTAATCATTGAAAGCTTCATTGTTATGTAGTCTGTTTTGGTAGAACAACTTTTCTTTTAAAAAAGATCACTCTGATTTTTGGAAATTCCTGCAATCATTGTTCAGGTTAGACTTTAGGCTGATTGTGTCTGTATGTTGTTATTGACATCTAACATGGTAGGCGCTCATAAAATGGACCTTCGGCCTAAATCCCAAAAGTTTAGCTCATGAGATGAGGATTCTCCAACATAGTATAAGGAGACAAACACATAGCCTCTGGGGTCATTTGGTTGGAGGGATTGGAAAAAGCAAAAATGTCCAGATCGCCTCGTACCCAAGATTTGTGTGTCATTTCAAATATTTGCATACCAAGAGAAGAGTCTAAAGTGAGCACTCAAAATAGTTAACTTTCTACTCCCCCATAAATTTTATTGGACGAGATTTCACAGTATACAGAATCTAAAATAATTATTGACTTTTGTATTGTGTCAAGTGTGGTGGAGAAATAATACTGTAATGGCTGAAAAGTTTGTTTTATAGAGAAACCATTCTAAATCAAATTAAAAGTTAAAACATTAAATGAATTTGAACTTTTCTTAAACTGATGTACCAAAAGGCACAATTTGAAGTTCTGCAATTTGTGAAATTGCAATTTTATAAATAGAAATGTCAAACCTTTTGGAATTTACCAAAATATTAAGTGTCATACAGATGGTAGGAATAGATTACTACTTTCTGTTATCAGTTTCTCTATATCCAAGCATTTGTATGAATATAATGCAAATACAGTAGAAATGAAAACAGAAAATTATGAAAGGAAGTCCTTTACTTGCAACCTGAATAAACAAAATTCAGACTATAAAGGGATAATACTCACCTCACCATAGGCTCCTCTGCCAATAATTGTTAGAAGTTCAAAATCATCCACACATATTTTGTGCCTCTTCAGTCTCATATACTCTGTCTCCTTTTGCTCTAGATCTTTGATTAGATGCATTTGCTCTTCTTTAGGCACATCTGAAGATGCTAGCTTTCTTTCTAGAACCCAACGCCTATTTTTAAATAATATTGTAACAAATATGAGACGAGACTGAGAGAAGTGAACCTAGGTTATACTCTCAAGCAATTGGGGGTTTAAATAGTGATCTACACATTCTAAAATAGGAAGGATTATCAAGATTACGTAAATATAGTAAATTAACATTCATAGTGATACTTATAGATCCTCTTGATAAAAAAGATGATACTTATAGATCCTAAATGAGAGATAGAGAGAGAGTATATTTATAACATATTATTAACAGATATTATGCTAGTACACATAGCATGCTAAGCTTCTTTTACTTCCTCCCTCTCCTTTTTAGTGGGAGAGGGAGAGGGGGGAGTAAGGGGCACACTGAGATGCTAGTCTTAGTGAAGTATAGTCAAAGAAATGTCTGAGATTCACAAGTGAACTCGGGAAAGATCAACTTTAATATTTTGCTTAAAATTTAAATTGCTATGTGTTTCTCTTTTCTGATGAAATAATGTGATGGAGAAAAATCCTTGCATACAAGATGTAACAAAAGCAAATAACATTGTACGAAACATGATTTTCTACAAAATGCACGCAGTCTTTTGTAACAGGCATCTCGTATGTGCTCCTAGTGTATACCACTCCCTCCGTCCCAATTTATGTGGCACCGTTTGACTTGACACAAAGTTTAAGAAAGAAAGGAAGACTACTGAAATGTGTGGTCTAAAATAAACCTTGTCCATTTGTGTGGCTATAAATCATTTCATTAAGGTATAAAGGGAATTTTAAAGTTAAATTGTTTCTAATTATAGAAAGGTGACATTCTTTTTGGGACAGACTAAAAAGGAAAGGGTGCCACATCAATTGGGACAGAGGGAGTACTATATAAGAACGATACCTCAAAACAAAATGTTGATCACCTTTATATCCTTCGGAAATTAAATTAAACTGCATTCCATGTTATATAAAATTGTAATTACTCTTAACAGGCCCTCACTGTATGATTTACAATATAACAAATTTCTGGATTTTATTGCACAATTTCCATACCCATGGGACAAGAAGGCACAAAACTGCTCAGTCTAGTCTCTCCAATTGCCTCCCAATTTGGCATTTGCGATTTTGCTAATTTTCAGACCAGCTATGTTGTATGGGGCGGAGTGTTGGCCAGTCAAGAAATCTCATGTTCAGAAGATGAAAGTGGCGAAAATGAGAATGCTGCGATGGATGTGTGGGCACACTAGGAGTGATAGGATTAGGAATGAAGTCATCCGAGACAAGGTTGGAATAGCCTCAGTGGAAGACAAGATGCGGGAAGCGAGGCTGAGATGGTTTGGGCATGTGATGCGGAGAGATGAAAATGCCCCAGTGCGGAGGTGCGAGAGGTTGGCCAGTGACGGCTTCAGAAGAGGTAGAGGTAGGCCGAAGAAGTATTGGGGGGAAGTGATTAGACAGGACATGACGCATTTCTTGCTTACGGAGGACATGACCTTAGATAGGAGGGTATGGAGGACTCATATTAGGGTAGAAGGATAGTAGGTAGTCGCGTTTATCCTCCCTTGAGAGTAGTTATGTTGTTGTATAGTTTCTTGTCTCTTGATTTCTGCGAGTTTCTGCGAGTATCTGTTGGTTCATAATGGCTTATTTACCTTCATTGTTTTCATTTTCATAGTTATTTATAGCAGTTAATTCTCCTTTTACCATGACTTTCTTGCTTTGTTATTCCTTGTTTCAAAATTGTTTTCGATACGCTTGATCATATCTAACCTTTTGTCTTGTCTTGTCTTTCTTTCTCTCCTCTCTTGAGCCGAGGGTCTTTCGGAAACAGCCGCCCTACCTTTCAAGGTGGGGGTTAGGTCTGCGTACACTCTACCCTCCCCAGACCCCACATAGTAGGATTATACTGGGCTTGTTGTTGTTGTTGTTGATGATTTTGCTAATTTTCGAGCTGGTCCCCTGACCACATAAATGAACTAGTCAATCTGAACCTTTAAAACTCTCATCATCCACAAACAACCAGCTTAAAAGTAGCGCTTTCAATATATGGATTTCACTGCTTTCCAACACGTCAAACCCAAATGGTTATAATGGATAACAAATGTGATCATCATAGAGTAAGCCGCTTAACTAAAGAGTTCATGATGTCAAGTGATACATTTAGGCATAATACTACAACAGCAACAATTGCCCCTCAGTCCTAGTTGGATCGGCTATGAATCCTCGATATTCATTCCTCTTCATCTGGATCTGTTTCATTACACTACTCACAATGTAGCCAAATTGAAATAGTATAGTCGTAACTCATGCATCATCAGCCCTGTGTCAAGTCACCACCGAAATGCCCCGACTATTTTCCGCAAAAATAATCCCTTTTTCAAGCAGTGGATCCAATTTCAATGTAACTAAATTAAGTCCTTCCAAATATGAAAGAATCACGAAAGCCACAAAGCCGCATAATTCCAGCTATGAATACATAAGAAGTCAATACTACGGGTGCTACCAACAGATTTTTTTTTTTTTTTTTTTTTTGATGAAGTAAGAAGTTTATTGATGGCATCAAATGCTACCAACAGATCTTGAGGGCAAAAAAGAATAGCAGAAATAAATGTAGGACATCTAAGCAGTCCAATTTACCTTTCAATGAATTTATTCCCCACCCAACCCATCAAAACTCGGGGATTGGACAGGTTACACTTTTTATTAGAAGGGAAACTTAGGGATTGGACAGGTTACACTTATATGGGCTCACCATATTATTCTTTTTTATGAAGTAGATATCAGAGATGGCATCAAGAAGATGCCCAAAAGTTACAAAATAAAGATTGAGTCAACTCTAATACAGATAAGCTAATTTTAAGGCACTGAAAAAATCCATAAGATGGTCAATGTTAGTTATAGGGGTCAAGTTGGACTAGCTAAATAGAAAAAGTAAGCATTTAGCTTTCAGGGAGTGATTTGGAGTTGAGATTCCACTAAAATATATGCGGTCTCTTTCTATCGAAATACTACACCAAGAAAATACTAGCAGGTCCCATTAATCAGATTTTCTTGGTACCTCTATCAACTTTCCATGAACTCCAGCTCTCATTGGCATCCTTGATATTGAGTGACATAACCCGACTAAGTCCAAATATAGAATAAAACATGCTCGAGATCTCTACAGTACAGTGGAGGAGTAGGTGGTTAACACTTCCTGAAATAATCTGACACATATATCACCTATTAACCAGCTGAATGTTCCTTTTGCTAAGGTTGCCTTGTGTGGAACATGCTTTATTTAAGGTTGTCCAGATGAAGCAGAATACTTTTGTTGGCAACTTTGTTCTCCATATTAATTTGCAAGGCTATGATCAATCATCCCATTGTTAGAGCATAGACGTGCATACCTTGCCTTGACTGAATACGAATCATCATTTGAGCTTCCCTATTTTAATCTGTCTACATCCTGAGAGTTAACTATGTATCTTTCCAGTTTAGCTAGCGGGTCCAATAGATTATTTATCTCCCAATCAGATGCATTTCTCCTTAAAATCAGGTTCCATGTGTTGCCCTGTCCGTTTTATGCTATGGTCGAGCTTGGATCACTCGCTATCTGAAAGAACCTTGGATACTCATCTTTTATTGCAGTGTTGCCCAGCCATTTTAGTGTGTGTTCCATTACTTACTTTGAAAGAGGTGTTCAAGGAAAATTCAGCCTAAAGTTTGCTAATGAACTTCCAAAGACCAGTACCATTAGGGACACCACAGCATTGATTTTGCTCTCCATATATATATATATATATATATATATATATATATATCTTTTTTTTTTTTTTTTGATAACCTTATTTTCCTCTCCATATTTGCATTTGACAGTTTGACTACTTCCGAGATACCTGATTCCTTTAAACTGTATCTCCACAACAATTTCATAAACCAACACTTGTTGTGGGCTGCTAGATCTTCTAACCCAACTCGCCTTGTTCGGTTGAATAACTTTGGATCACTTTGAAATTTATGATTCCGACTGTTACCTTCCCACAAAAAGGATCTTCTTATTCTATCAAGTTGCTTTTATACCTTGATTGGAATAACGAGAAGAGACATAAAATAAATGGGGATGCTGCCTAAAAGCTATTAATGAGTGTTAATTTTCCACCAATAGAAATATTACTTTTGCCAGGAAGCCAACCTTTCGTCAAACTTCTCTATCACACCATTCCAAATCTTAGAGGATTTAAATCTAGCACCCCGAGTGAGCCACAAATAAGTTGTGGGGAATGTACACATAATTTCTGCTAACTCCTCTAAATCAGGAGCTTCATTGACTAGTTAAGTACTCCCTCCGTCCCAAATTATATGACACTCTTTCCTTTTAGTCATTCCCAAAAAGAATGACAGCTTCTTTTTTAGTAACAATTCAACTCTAAATTTACCTTTTTACCATTAATGAAATGATTTCTAGCCACACAAATTTCTATGGTTTGTTTCAGACCACAAGTTTCAAAAGTCTTCCTTTATGTCTTAAACTTCGTGCCCAATTAAACACCCTCATATAAAATAGGACGGAGGGAGTAATGCTTTTGCGCATGTTGATGTGTAACTCTGACATAGTTTCAAAGATGAGCAATGTAAGCTTGATATGGATGACTTTGAACCTTTCTGCACAAAAAAATTAGTGTATCATCTACATACAACAAGTGTGATACCGAAACTGAATTGCCAAGATTGTTGCCCATTTTGAAGCCTTCAATCTACAGTAAATGCTTGGCTTTCTCTAGCATTTTGCTAAGATCCTTCATTGCCAGAATGAAAAGAGGGGAAGGGAGTCTCCCTGCCTGAAACCTTTTTGTGGGAGAAAAAGCCAACAGGACCCTATTAATCAAAATTGAGTACTTCACTATAGTAATAGTGTTTATCCACCTTTTCACTAAAGCCAATTTTCTTTAGAATTGAGAGAAGATAAGACCAATTAAGTTGGTCAAAGTCCTTCTCTATGCCAAGCTTGAAGCAAAACCAGATTCCCTACTTTTTTGCTTGCAGTCCAGGACCTCATTTGCTATTAAAGTTGCAGCGGTAATCTATAATCTGCCTGTTCTTGATGAAAGCATTTTGATGACTGGGCTTAACATATGATTTACACATTAATAGGTTTTGGATGGATCATATCACACACCTCCCATACCCACGGGGCCAGCCTGATCTGTTAAGCTGACTTCCCAATCTGACCTTTGTGATTTAGCCACTTTGGCAAGTGGTAGTCTAACCATATAAAACAATAATCAATCTGAACCTTAAAAGCTTGATCATCAACAAACAACAATCTTAAAAAGTAGGGTCTTTAACACGGATTTCACTGCTTTCCGATGACGTAAGGGAACACATACTTATCCTAGAGCACGACAAGGTGACCATCATATGGCAAGTGATACATTCAGATATAGTACTACAACAACAACTATGTCTCCATCTCAAACTAGTTTGGTATCGGCTTTATGAATCTTCAATATCCATTTGGGGCAGTTTAATTCCAATACTGAAAATGCAACAAAATCAGAAAAGTATAGTCATGATGCCCCAACTATTTATCACAAAAAATACTCCCTTAGTTCAACAAAGCTGATCCAACTTAGTATAATTTTTAAATTAAGTCAAATCATTCCAAACAAGAAAAAATCAAGAATCCAACAAAACTCTTTTTATCTACTTCCAGCTATGAACACATAAAAAGCACAGATCTTTGAAGAAAATAAAACAAGCAAGACCATCAAATTAAACAAGAAATAAAAAAGTTACCTTTCTTTGCGTTGTTGAATAGTCTTCATTTGGGTCTTGTAGTGATTCTCAATAAATTGCTTAGCAGCAGCAACTTTCTCCATTGTTAAGCTTGAACCAAGCACTTCCTCTTCACACTGTCCTCCCTCCATGTTTTTCCCTCTCTCTCTCTCTCTCTCTACAAACCAAACAGCTCTTTTACTCTCTCTCTCTCTATATATATAGAGTGAAAAGTAGAGTTAGGTTGGGGTGTATGTGTTGTTTGCCTCATCAGCACTGACACTTCACCAGCGGTATATGTCTAGGCTACAACATTTCATTTGACAACTGGCAATATAGTAAATAAATTATAAGTTTTAAGTGTTGAAATTAATTTTATAAATAAAGTAATTTGTCACAAAATTAAATAGTGTCACGGAGTTGACCGAACTCCCTTTCTCAGAAAATTATACTGTGCAAATAAAGTAAAAGTAATTTTTTTGGGTTATAAGTGAGCTATTGACTTCCTTTGACGTGAAGAAAAATTCAAGTATAGTGGTAAAGAGGTATAAAAAGCTTTGGTTATATGTTATATTACAAATGTGACATTAGAATTTTTTTGAATTCTCTTGTATAAATTCCTGGCTCCACCGCTTGCAGTGACATGTGTTGCTAGAAGTGCTGACACAATTACTCAAATTGATGTGTTTGAAAAAAAAAATGTTGAGAAATTATTCTTTTGTGATAACGATTAAAATATTCTTAATTTTTTGACAATTTTTTTTAAATTTAAAAATATCCATATAAGAAAATGAGGAACGACGGAGAAGGAGTGAAGGGGCGCTTAGGAATTTTGTTTTGGGAAAGATATTTTGAGAATTTTAAAAAATAAGGATAAAGTAGTACGTAATATATTTGATCAAACTAAAAATGCTTATAAGCTGAAAATTCACAAGTTAACGATGACCAACATATGACTTTTTATTGATTTTGGACTTTATAAGCACTTTAGTGTTTACCAAATGCATCGATAAGCTAAAAAGTATTTATAAGCCAAATTTATTTGTTTATAAACTTAATCAAACACCCTCTTTGTGTAATTTTCTGAATTGAATCCAATGCTTTTAAAAATAAAAATAAAACTCTTTTATTCTATATATTATTATTTAAATGACCTTGTGAGAGAAATCACCGAGGTGCATTTCTTGAAGTTCAATAATCAATCAAGTTTTTTATACTGTACTTTCTTTGTTAAAACTCATAAAATTTCTAAATTTGAAAATCTAGTAGCAATCAAGATAGTTTTGTTGAATTGGAAATAGAAATTGTTGAATTTGCTTCATACTCACACAATAATTCTGTATTATAATATTATTCAAAAAACAAAACTTATCTAACACGCACTTCGTTTGTGACTTTGTGTTTTAGTATAAAACTGTGGATACAATCAGAAGATACAAGCCAATGACATCCATCACTTATGATATTCTTTCTATTGAATATTATTTGTTGCAACTTTTTTTTTTTTTTTTTTGAGAAAAGACATGTTTTAACCTCTGAACTTGGCACGAAAACTCACTTTAGCAACTAAACTTAACTTCTATTTATTTACCCCCCTTAACAACTTACGTTTCAATTGTTTTCCACCCTAAAAAAATAATACCACTCTCACAATGGGAGGTGTATTACACTCGCGCCACGTCATTGCCATCAATGCCACATCATTGCCACGTCGTTGCCACATCATTGCCATGTCAAAATTACCAACACATCATTTTTTGTTTTTCTTTTATTATTATTTTTCTTTCTCTTTCTTCTTCTTTCTCCTCATCCTCACCCTACTTTTATCAACCACCATGCCGCTGCTACCGCCACCGCCGCAAAAAATTGGACGAACTGTCCTTAAAAAAAAAAATCATCACCATCATCTTTAACCCACACCCACCACCACCACATCATCTCCACACCAAATTTCATCAAAATCCTTAAAAGAAAAAAAAATCACTACCACCATCTTTAACCCACATCCACAACCACCACCATTTCTAGCAAACTCATTTCTTCCACCACCATTATTAGCAAACCCATTTCTTCCATAACTTTATTTTTGAAAGAAAATCAAAATACCCACATCCACAACCATCACCATTTCTAGCAAACCCATTTCTTCTACCACCATTATTAGCAAACCCATTTCTTCCATAACTTTATTTTTGAAAGAAAATCAAAATACTCACATCCACAACTACCACCATTTCTAGCAAACCCATTTCTTCCACCACTATTATTAGCAAACTCATTTCTTCCATAACTTTATTTTTGAAAGAAAATCAAAATCAAAATCAAGAAATCAAAATTGGTGAAAATGAAAAGAAGAAGAAGCAGCTGGGGGGGGGGGGCTGTGGCGGGGGCGGGGTGTGGGGTTGTGGAGTGAAGTAAAAGAAGAAGAAGCAGCTGGGGGAGGGGCTGTGGCGGGGGCAGAAGCAGTTGAGGGGGGGGGGCTGTGGAGTGGGAAGAAAAACAGCTGGGGGCGGGGCTGTGGCGGGGGAAGAAGATGGTGGGTGGGGTTGTGGAGTGGGAGGGGGATTGTGAAGAAGATGGTGATGATTTTTATTTTATTTTTTAATTGTATAATGTTTATTTCATTTTTTAATTGTATAACTTTTATTTTAATTTTTAATTTATAATATATATATATATATATATATATATATGAGCGGGTCCACTTTTTTTATTTTTCACTCTCTTAATTATTATGTTTTTGCCACGTCAGTATTTGGGGTGGAAAACAATTGAAACGTAAGTTGTTAAGGGGGGCAAATAAATAGAAGTTAAGTTTAGTTGCTAAAGTGGGTTTTCGTGCCAAGTTCAGGGGTTAAAACATGTCTTTTCTCTTTTTTTTATTTGAAAGTATTCCTATTGTTCCATTTCAAATGGTATTCTTTTTATTTTATTTTAATAGTTAATATGTCTAAGAGTAATGTGTGAGAACTTATAATAACAAAAAAAAAAAAAAATGTTACTGCAGTTATTCAGTTATTTAAAAAATAAAAATTTGGCAAATATGTCTCATATATCTATTTAACAAATATTTAAACAAAAATTTATGTGATTCTCTCAATGATTATGTACTTTCGAAAATCATTTTTTTTTTACATAAAAGTCATTCAACTTTAAAGTTTATCACTCAAAAAAATATTGTTTATTCTATAATATAAATAAAATCATTCAACTTTAAATTTATCACATAAAGTCAATTTTCTATTTTTATCACATAAAAATCATTACAATTTTGGTTAAGTTAACTAAAAAGTAAACTTTACTGAATATTTATATTTTGTTGAATGTCTTTTCTCCCCGGCCTCCTTTACCTTCATTTCCATCCTACAACCAAAGTTATAAGAGTTGTAGCATCCATCATGTGGAAGAGCGTAAGATTTCTATGTGGGTTCGAGTCATCAAAGGAGCATATTGGGGAGCTCCCTTAAATATGGGTGTCAGATGTTTATCAAAACAAGTAGAGTAATATATTTCTTTCAATATCTTACTCTCAAGTATATAAAATGATCTATATTTGCTCTTGAATAATATTGAAGAATAAGGTCATTGTTTCAGCGACAACACCATTGTCTTCTTTCTCAAAACCTCTAACAGCCAGGTTCCATATCCTCTATACTCAAATTAACCAACCTTAAGCTTCAATTAACCCAACAGAACACTAATAATGATCAATTGCACCATCATATTGAATCTTTCACATTTGTTAGAATCTCATAAACACTTTTCAAATTATCAATACCGAAGACAAATATTGTTTCTTCTGTACGTTTCTTTTTGTTAAAATATTCTTTTCAAAAGTTTGTTTGAACGGATTTACAACATGTAGCTAGGAAATTTTCTATCCCTTTTTATAAGCTACTATTATATCTATCAAAATAGTCATATTACCTCATGAATTACTGTGTTTGGTGGGGAAATGCAATTTACTTATTACTTAACTCGGTTTCTAATGATTAGATTATGGTAAAAAAATCATACATTTGATACTCCTCAACTTTTGATGATATCATGTGATTTGTCAGTTGTAGTCACTAGACATCTTCCTATGATTATATTCACTTTTCTTGACTGTCACAATTATAATTGCTTGATTTCTTTTAGTTTTTGTAGTTCTCTATATGTTTTTTTAAAACCAAAAATAAGAGTTTCTATTTGGAATACCTAATTGAGTGTCATAGGAATCAGAATCACATTCATGTATAAAGACGCGAAGTTAGAATTTTAAGTTTATGAATTCTAGATTATAGAAAATAAATTTTACTATTTCTAAATAAATTATTTATACGTAATAAATAAACTCCAAACACAAATACAGGATCTAGGTTAAAGTTGTTGTGTTCTACCGAGCTCGTAGATAGACAGACTTGTAACTCTGCCCCTACACGTAATGCATGCCATATTTATTTTAGTTGAATACAAAGGCTGTGGGGCTTTCTAATTAAGTTCAGGTGGATCTATGGTAGGTATTATGACATTGCCTCGAACTATGCATATATCAATAAAAATAATAATTAAATGTATACCAATAAGTCTGGACTAAAGACCTTATTATAAGGTGAATAAATTGAGGAGGAAGGCATATGGTTGGTGACTTGGTGTTAAGTGATCGAGAGGTGCTTCAAATATGACAAAAGTTAAAGTTGGCGCAGCAGAATTTCTATTTATATCCATCGTAAAACATGGTAGACCAAACAAAAATTAAATTAAATAATTCAATAGGCCAGTTCACTAATATCACTTTTAGTAAATCATACTCTATAATAAGTCTACACCAAAAGCTCCCCAAAAAATAAAATAAAAGTACAAAAAAAGTTGAATTTTGTTGTCTCATTTTTCTCTTTTCTATACACGTCCTTTCCATCTGGTAGAAAAAATATACAGGTTATTAAAATGGAGTGAATAACTTATATGGTTACATAAGTATGACAAATTACCTACCAAAGTCACTTATTTTTTATTTGTATAAAAAATCACTCAACTTAGACCATTCTAATTTCATAACCTCCCCTTAAATTTGATTTTGTGACACTAACTTTCCCTGTAGTTTATGACATTAGGCGTACCTCCCTCATTTTAATTATCTTTATAAAAAATCTTTTAACTTCATTTGTATTACTATAAAAAAAATTATGATTTGACTAATTTATCTTTTATGTATATATTTTTTGTATAATTAATTTTTTAAAATTAGGGCAATTATCAAAATTGTGTTTATGTGATTCTCTTTGACCATCACAGTGGTGATATAATGGTCCAAATTAAAGAGCAAAAACAAAAAATCAAACTTGAAGCTCGCTTTATAATTTTGAGTTATCCTTCATTTTATATTTTTGAACGGCATATACTTTTTATTTTAAGATAGCGTGTTTTCTTTGATTCTATTCTCTATCATGTGTTCCTCGTAGCTGGATATACATTTATCACTCAATTTTGAAATAATTGATACTCTTCTTGCAGCCCTTCGTGTGCGTTTGTGTGGAATCCCATGATGAATTAGAACCAGGGGCGGACCCACATGGTCTCAAGTGGATTAATATGAACCCACTTGTCAAAAAATTACAGTGTATATATATGTATATTTATTCAGTTTGTGAAAAAATAAAATGATAATATTTGACTCCACTTTAACCAAGTGAAATGCTCAGTGCAGTGACAAGTGGGTTCAAAAGTTTCTGAATGGTCCTGAGTTCGAAACTCAACTACAACAAATCAACGTTCTTTTTTTTCTTTTAGTCATTTAAAATTAAAATTTCACCACACAAGTATTATTATAAGTCATAACCTACTGTGCTAATTTAACCACACAAGTAATAATATTATGTCATAACCACTGAGCACAGCAGCAATCAATCGTCCCTTACTCCCTTTTCCCTTTTTTTTTTTTTTCAATTTCTAATATAATAGAATTAAAATACAAAAAGGACCCAAATCCCAATCTAAAAGGGTACTGAAAAGGGTACAACAAATCAGCATTCTTTTTTTTCTTTTAGTCATTTAAAATTAAAATTTCACCACACAAGTAATATCATAAGTCATAACCTACTGTGCTAATTTAACCACACAAGTAATAATATTATGTCATAACCACTGAGCACAGCAGCAATCGTCCCTTACTCCCTTTTCCCTTTTTTTTTTTTTTTCAATTTCTAATATAATAGAATTAAAATACAAAAAGGACCCAAATCCCAATCTAAAAGGGTACTGAAACGTGAAATCCCCAAGTCTCAAGTTCATCATCTCTCAAGTCTCAACTGAAGCAAATTTCATCATCAAGTTCGGCTCTTGCATCAACACAACACCAAGCATCGATCAAGTTCGCCTCTTTGTCCTTTACTCTGTACTTCCATATAAATAAAATTATTGTGGCTGTTTTTTATTTCTTCACTTGAGAAAAACCCTACCACTTAAAATTGAAGAAAATTGATTTTGGGATTTTGGATGCTAAATATAAGCATGTAATGGAAGGAATAGGTAGAATGAAAACAAAGTTTTCATAATAAAATAGTTCTCAAGCATGATGCCATTTTTCTACAGTTACAATAAAACGCTATAATAGAATAGAAGAGTTAATGATAATAACCCTTTTTCCTATGTCTTAGCTTTTTGTTGCTGCCTGTCTATTCTGTTATATTATTGTTCTAACTTCTAATTAGAATTTTAATTTTGTAATCCAGTTTCAAAGTCCAATGAAGAGATATTTCTCTACGGTATCGTCCAAGTTTCCACAACCAAGTTCATCCGCTCAAAATGTTCCTCGTGTGGAAGAAGACTTGAACCAGTTAGAAGAAAACCATCATTCTGCTAAAAAACAAAAGCAAGGAGTAGATTTGGATTCTCTACCAGCAGATCCAAATAAAAGAATACCCATTCTGGACTATCATCCAGATGAACGTGATGAGATTAGACGAGCATATATCCAAAGGGGTCCTCATCAACCTCGACTTCCTAGGTTTCCTGAAACAGATTTTTACGGATATAAACGTCATTTTAATCGTAAATGGTATAAAAAATACCATGATTGGTTGGAGTATAGTGTGGTAGAAGATGTTGTTTATTGTTTGTGTTGTTATTTATTTAAAGATGAAAGCATTCATCAAGGTGGAGGCGAAGCATTTTCAAGTATAGGGTTCAAGAGTTGGCACAAAAAGAAAAGATTAGATACGCACGTTGGTGAGTTGAACAGTGATCACAACCAAGCAAAGAAGAAGTGTGAAGATCTAATGCGACAAGAACAGTCAATTCAAGTTGCGTTTGTAAAGCCGGATAATAAAGCTAAGCTTGAGCACAAAATTCGTTTAAAGGCTTCAATTGAGGTGGTGAGACTCCTCTTGAATCAAGGATTGGCATTTCGTGGACATCGTGAAGATGAATCATCATTAAACATGGGTAACTTTCTTGAAATTCTTTCATGGTATGCAAAGCGGTGTGATAAAATTAGTGATCTTGTGTTGAAGAAAAAATCAGTTGACTTCTCATAAAATTCAAAAAGATATTATCACCGCATGTAAGTTGGAAACAATTAAAGCTATTATGGAGGACCTAAATGGTGACTATTTCTCATTGCTAGTTGACGAATCTTGTGATGTGTCACGTAAGGAGCAAATGGCAATTGTTTTGCGATATGTTGATAGATGGGGATCTGTGGTGGAACGCTTTATTGGGATTGTTCATGTTCGTAATACTAGTGCTCTATGTTTAAAAGAAGCAATTGTGAACTACCTTGCTCAACATTCTTTGAGTTTATCTAATATACGTGGACAATGCTATGATGGAGCAAGCAATATGCAAGGGCGTCTAAGTGGCCTTAAAATTTTGATTCAACAGGAAAGTAGATCAGCTCATGCGATTCATTGTTTTGCTCATCAACTTCAATTGACTCTTGTCGGGGTATCTAAAAAATGTCTTCCAGTTGGAGAACTTGTATTGTTGGTTTCTAATGTCTTAAATGTAGTGGGAGGTTCTTTTAAACGCATGGATGAACTTCGAGAATCTCAAGCAGAAAAAGTTCAAGAGGCACTAGATATGGGCGAGGTTGAAACTAGTAAGGGCTTGAATCAAGAGCTTGGTCTTGCTAGAGCTGCTGATACTCGTTGGGGTTCACACTACAAATCATTTAAGAACTTCATTAGTATGTTTGGCTCTATTACTGATGTTCTTGATACTATTGTTGTTGATTCCGAATGTGTTGAAGATAGTTGTAAGGCAACAGGATATCTTAGAGTTTGTCAAACATTTGAAATTGCTTTCATATTGCACTTAATGAGAGATATTTTGGCGATTACAAATGAGATTAATGAATCCTTACAAAAGAAAGAACAATATATTGAAAATGCCATGTTACTTGTTAAAGTGGCGAAGAAACGATTTCAAGATCTGAGAGAAGAAGGATGGGTCCACTTATCGAGAATGTGTCCGCATTTTGTGTCAAGTATGATATCTTGATACCTAATTTTGATGAGTCCTATATTAATTTTGGAAGATCTCGACGTAAAGTTGCGGAGCATACTTTCTCACATCACTATCATGTCGATATATTTTTTAAGATTATTGATTGGCAACTTCAAGAATTCAATGATCGTTTTAATGAGGAGAGAACGGATTTGCTTATTGGAGTTGCTTGCTTGAATCCAGTTGACTCGTTTTCTAGTTTTGACATTAATAAAATATTGAGAATGGTTGAATTATATCCTGATGATTTTGGTGAAGATATAATGGTTACTCTTAAAAATCAGCTTGAGACTTATATTGTTGATGTCCGTGATGTTGATGAAAGGTTCTCCAACCTGAAAGGACTTGGCGATCTTTCTAAAGAGCTAGTTAAGGCAAAGAAACATTTAAATTATCCCTTTGTGTTTCGCCTTGTAAAATTTGCATTGCTCCTACCGGTCGCCACCGCTACAGTTGAAAGAGCTTTTTCGGCGATGAAGTTGATAAAGAGTGAATTGCGAAATCGAATGGATGACGACTTCATGAGCGGTTGTATGGTGCCTTATGTAGAAAAAAATATATTTAAGACCGTTTCTGATGAGAGTATTATGAATAGGTTTCAAAAAATGAAAACTCGTAGAATACAATTGTAATAATATATTTTAATTAATCAAACTTTATTTTGGTGCTGCTATCAATCTTATGGTCAAGAATTTGGAATTCTCTGTAACTTTCCATAGCTATCTGTTTGGAAGTGGAGAGCCTGCTAACAATTCTCAGACTACTCGCAACCAGGAAAAGGCTCCAACTAATGATCGTGCCCCAAAGCCAAGCTGCTTCAACTACAATGGAGACATCCTATTTGATGGACAAACAAGGAAGGAAGAGTCTGCTGCTCATAAGCTTTACTAGAATGGTATGTCATTTTTACTTTTTTAGTCCTTGATGGAGTTTGTTATGTGAAAATACAATACAACTTGGTGAACTGCACGTATCTTTTTAGATTGCTCGACTTATTCGCTTCCGTTGTTTCTTTTATTTTTTTTGTATTGATTTGAATTGGTTGTCCTTGTGCCGAGAGTCTACCGCAAAATAATATCTCTACCTCCCATTTGAATGTTTTTGTCCACTCTATTTTTTTCATATATTGAACCCGCTTAGTGAAAATCCTGGGTCCGCCACTGATTAGAACAACTTTTTTGTTTTATCTAAGAATGATTCTTCTCAATAAACAACTATATGCTTTTTCTTGGATTGGACGTAGCAGGAGATCGTGGTCACTTTATTTTGAATACCTCATGCTTCTTTGGTTTGTTGGTTATAGCTGTTACATACTTTCGACTACTTAATGTTATCTAAATGCGCTATCTTGCTTTAAGGAACACATGATGAAGAATAGAATCAGAGAAAATATGCAATTTTGAAAGACGAAGTGCATATCATTCAAAAATATAAAATGATGTCAAAGAAAATCACATAAACCCAATTTCGGTAATTACCCGTATTGTCAAAATTAATTAAACAAAAAAATGTATCATAAAAGATAAATTAGTCAAATCATATTTTTTATATTAATAATAATCAAGTTAAAAGATCTGTCACAAAGGTAATTAAAATGGGGGAGGTAAGCGTAATATTATAAACTACAAGGAAGCTATTGTAACAAACCAAACTTGAGGGGAGGTTATGAAATTATCCTTTTAGATCTCTAGTTATAATGACTTGGTAGATAAAATGATCTAACTTGAGTGGCTTTGTCGATACAAACTAAACATAAGTGACTTTGATAGATAATCTATTATACTTGAATGGTCATAAGTTATTCGCCCTTAAAATGAGAGTATATAAATTATATTTTAAGATGAGAGGAGAGCTCTAGATCGAGCATGACTTTGTTTTTGAAAATAAAGAATTGAATCTGCAACGAGGTTGGAGGATACAAATTTAAAGTAAATGGATGATGAGAAATATATCGACCACCACTTTGTCTTCCTCGAGTAAATAGACTAATTGGATCATCAACTTTTCACTTCCTTTTTTCCAGTTCTGTTTTAGTATAGGACGATAAAAGTTCTAATTGCACAATACAGGATGAAGTTGTAAAATTGAAGAGAAAATGGGCAATCTATAGTCAAGTACAAAAAAAAAAAAAAAACCAATCCTAAACCCAAATCCTCAATCTCTTGCCCGGCCTCGCGACAAATGCAGGGATATCTGCATTAAAATCTTAGACCAGCAAACTCTTAAGTTATTCAATTTCTAGAAGAAGTCTTGATGATCAATAAAATGATCAGAAAGATCCTTCGTCTTGTTGATGTTGCGGTGGAGATTGCATCAAAGCATATAACATTTAGATTGAAGAAAGGTGTTGCCATGAATTTTAGACTCCAACAATTCCAATAATTCATTGTCCAAATGTGTCAGAAACTAAACTTCGATACCCCCCCCCCCCCCCTCTTGATGAGGAAATATGAACATTGCCAGAATTCTAGTCGTCATTCGTATACCGTTGAAGACCATTGAGTTTCGGTTTGAATTTTTCGATTTGCATAATTGTGATTCTTTTGGATAGGGTAATATTGGGTTTTGTTGAAAATATCTTAGGGAGCTTGAATATCAATTTTAATTTGGAGCTGATTGAAGATGATTTGAGGCGCTTTTGAGATGATTTTTTTTTTTTGTTTTTTTGAAGTTGAAACCGAAGTGGGGAGATACAAGAGTTAGCCGAGGAGGCAGTGTGCTGAATCACGGATGTGAGGAGGCGAAGTTAAAGTGGGGTTAGCTAAGCTTCGAATTGGAAGGGTTTCCAAGTTTGAGAATGTGATCTTTCCAGAGCTAGAGAGTACAGGGGTACACCAAACGACCGGGGAACCATAGAGATGGGACCAAGTGCTGAGGTACACCGGGAGCGTAAGGGATCTGCCGAGGAAGTGACAGTTTGAGAATAAAGAAGTTGTCCAGAATGGGCGAAGCTACCACTTTCAGAAAATGAAGTACTCACCAGGAGTACGTCCCAAGAACTTGACAAGTGCCAGAGGATGCAAAGTATATGAAGTGCCAAAGACACCACAGTGAAGCGTGGGTCATGCAGGGGCCGACCGTGTTACACGTCAAATGGGACAGGGTTGAGTTTGAAAAGCCTCTAGTGTCAGTGTGTGGGCAACTTACTTCAATTTATGGGGTCGAGACTTAATTTGTTTACGCAGCTAATATAGTGGGATCTTCCAGGGGGAAACGGACAAAGGACCATGAGGAAATGGTTGGCAAAGGTTGCCACATCGAGGGATGCCTACCTTGGCCATCAGGGCTAGCGTTGCCATTGTGCTATGCAGTTGTAACAAGCGTTGAAAGTGTCTTCCACCTTGAGTGGGGGAGTGTTCGCCTACAAAGAGGTGTTGGGCCATGTGAAAATTGAAGGATGAATGTCTTCTGAAGTATACGGTAAAAAGGGGCTGCAAAGGCTGCAGTGGGACGGTGGAAGTCGCACCAGAGGGTGCTATATGGAAATTACCATGAAGGGAGGCAAAGGCCCCCCATGTATATCCATGAATATCCACATGTATATCAACGTATAACCCTCTGTATATCCTCATACCTCCTTTATATCATGTACAATATATTTATTAAACTTTTTCTATGATATACACGATACGTAATAATATACACATATGCAGTAACGTTTTCCATGTCATGATTTTAACTACAACCAATCCAAATCACCTTCAACCTTCCTTAAAATTTGTATAGAGCTCGTCCATACGTTTCCAACCTATTCTAACCACAATCACTCAAAAAAGATATGTAGAAAAAGTATTCTTAGATGAGAAAATAGAATCAATCTTGGAGAAAAAAATATGTAGGAAATGGGGCTCTCCGACGACTTGTCATTTCTCCGAATTCAGAGGATTACATTGAGTTTTTTTTATGGGTTATTGAGTGAAATTTGGGGAAGAAAATTCACTTTCTTGTTTTTTTTTTTTTTTTTTTGTATGTTTTGAAAGAGTTGGAAAAAATACTAATCTTTTTGGCTATGGTTGCTATGCCTAATCCTTGATTAATTTGGTGTTAATAACGGTTATAACTTGTATATAATGTGCCAATGTCAGAAATTGGATTAATTATTAAAAAAAAACACAAATTGATCTGAGCTAGCTAATATTTTAGACCTTTTAACAGGGCAATTGGCGCGAATTTCCTTCTTTTGGGCTGGTCTTTAAATTTTGCCCCTGGAACGCATGGTCTTTGGTTATTTCCCTTCTGAGCAAAAGGAACATAAGAAAAAGACATTAATACCCCTACCCAGTACATATAAAAGCCTCAAAGTTTGTAACGAAACCCAAACTCAAATTATTCGTTCAAAATGTTAAACCTATCCTTCGTTTCAATTGTTCAAATTGTTCAATCGTTCCAACGTTTCACAACAGATTTCTCCATTGATTTTGTTGCTACAACATCGGTAAAGGTAATATATCGTAATGCAACTCAATTTAATGCTTTTATTGAGTTTAGATTTGTTACTATTTTTTTTCAAACAAAAAATCATCTTCTATGACCTGATTATTCAGACACAGGTGATATACAGTTGAGATTCAACATTGCGCATGATAATTTACTCAGCAAATAAAATTGATCATATTTATTACTCCGTTCTGATTTTAATTAGTTTATACATTCCTTTAGATTAGTATACAATGCTCATTAACTTAAACTTGAAATTATAGTAAATTCAGTTGAAATCAGGCAATGCTCATTGATTTAAACTTGAAATAAGGCAAAGCTCTGAACAAGTATGCCGGAGGAAGCAAAAGTTCAGTTTACAAAAGAATAAAGTATGTCGTTAGAGGCAAAATTTCATTATCACAAGCAAAACAAAAAAGTACTTAGGCTTTAAATTATAGTAGTTTCAGTTGACAAAAAGTAATCAGGCATAGTTCTTAACAAGTTTTGTAAAAGTATGCCGGAGGGGGCAGAAGTTTTGTTTACAAAAGAATAAAGTATGCCGTTAGAGGCAAAGTTCTGAACAAGTTTTGAAGGAGTATGCAGGAGAGGGCAGAAGTTCTGTTTACAAAACAATAAAGTATACCGTTAGTGGCATAGTTCTGAACTAGTTTTGAACGAGTCTTTCATAGTAGAATTGTTCAAATCTACTGTTTATATCTGATTTGAGTAGTTTATATCTGAAAAGGCAGATCATGTAGAGTTTTGAACAAGTTTGTTGTTCAAGACTCTATAAGTATAAAATCTACCTTATTATGCAGAGTTTACTTATAGCATAAACTCTGCCTCGAATATTGAATAAAATGAAATTTCAAGAACAGAAATAAGATGAAAAAAACAACATATTAAAAACTAAAGAAACTGAAACTTCAATAATAATATGCATCTAAATATCCATGTCCACAAAACATAAAATCTTAACTTCATAAGTACCGAACCACCATCATCAGTACTAAGTTCACATGTACCCATTCCAAATTGGCCCATCGTCAATTTGACCAGTGTGCTGGAATAGCCTCTGCCTGACAAATCGTAATTCTCTTTGTAGATCATCATTTTCTCTACTGAGAGCACCGTAAAGAGCCCTCAGAAAATCTCTGACTCTTTTGATATCAACAATTTCTTGAGTAATTTGGAGATTTGCAATATTAGGGTGGTTTTGATTATGAAAACGGGCATGTTCATGTGCTTAATTTTGTACAATATGTTCACTTTGGTTCATTTTGTATATGATATATCTGGTTTTCAGAATGTAAAGTGTTTTTTTTCCTTTTTCCAAAAAATGTGTTGCTTTATGTAGAGATATAAATTACTCCATTTTAAATTGGATGACAATATAGGAAGTTTTTTTAGTTTTTTTTTTTAAACCGAAAACAATTACTGCATTTTGAATTGGAGTAACTGTTGCAACTATTGAGAAAAATACAGGCAGTTTTTCAGTTTTTCTTCCTCTTTTTTTTTTTCTTTTTTTTTTTGGAACAAAACAATTATTACATTTTGAATTGGAAGTAACTGTTGCACCACTTCGAGTTATTTGGAAGAAGAGTCACTTTTTCATTATCCTTTTTTTTTTCTTCTTTTTTGTTTTTAGCAAAAACAGTTACTCCATTTTTGAAGTATACCGGAAAGGGCAGAACTTCTGTTTACAAAAGGGGAAAGTATGCCGTTGGAGGCAAACTTCGTGACTTCACATACAAAGTCTGCCGAAAAGGACAGAACTTAAATTTACAAAAAGAACAACTTAAATTTAAGAAAACATAAACTCTGCCTGATAAGGCATATCATTTAGAGTTTTGAACCTATACACTTTTGAGCAGAAAATATGCATCGCCTTTTGATTTTTTCTCAAATGCATCTCTCTTTATGCAGGAATTTTAACAAAAATGGCACCAAGCTACATCTACATAGCTTTCAACGGCAAATGGGATGCCACCTACAATTATGTCAATCATGAAACCAAGCTAATACTTGTCAACGATGATGTAACTTTTCAAGAATTCACTCAACAGATATTTGAGGGGCATACACAACATACTCAGCACAAAGAGGCCAACATATGGTTTGACACTAGTGAGAAAACATCCAAAGGAATGCATGTAACAAACGATAAGGATCTTTACACTTGCTTCTACTTGCTCAACAACAACGAGAACTTTAGAAATTCCCGTTTCATAGTAGAGTTCAATACAACTGATGCGGAGCACAACCCATTACAAGAACATTATAACGACTTTGTGCAAACTACAAAAGGGCAAACCATAGAAGAAATTGACAGACAACTCTGCATTGCTTATGAAAAAGACATGTATGTAGTGGCTTTGATGACCAACAACGCAGCCCTATTGGACAAAACCTCTGGATTCCACATCATCAATGTGAAATACTAACTCTAAACCAGACACCTGAGCAACCACAAACACAACCACCAAACATTGCACAAGTTGTAAACAATGACCAACACCCTTCTCAGCATCTAACTTCAATGAATATAGTATCATTTACTCCGAGCCTGACAGTTGAAGAAACACAAATACAGCCATCCAAACAAAGAAAGATAGTAAAGAGGAAGAGGATACAAATGAAACAAAATTTTTGACACCTAGTGCATCCCTTGATCAAATACAAGTTGGTCTTTTATTCAAAGACAAAAATATTGTGAAGAATTGCATGAATAACATTGCCATTACACGTCATCAACAGTACAAGGTAGAAAAGTCGTGCACACAATGGTATTACATCAGATGTGTTGACTCAAACTGCATTTGGCATTTTCACCGTTCAAGGTTCAGATCAGAACCACTTTGAAAAGAGACACAGTTGTTCGATTAATTTCATCACCTCTGACATGAGAAATGCAACATCAAAATTCATATTGGAGTACATTACAGACCTAGTATGCTATACACTACCAGAGATAACACCCAAATTTGGGATTAAAGAAATGAGAAGCATATATGGGTTGCACATTGGTTACCACAAAGCATGGTGTTCCCTCCAACACGCTTACAATGTCATAAGAGGAAGCCCAGAAAATAACTACAAACTTCTACTGCAATATCTTCACATGATGAAATCAAGAAATCTTGAAACAGTTGTTAACATCAAATGGGTTGATAACTATAAGTTTAAGTATGCTTTTTTTTCATTTATGGAGCATCGATCGAAGGTTGGAAACACTGTAGACCAGTAATGATGGTGGATATAACATTCTTGAAATTAAAATACCCCAGTGTCCTCATGATAGCAGTAGCAAAGGACGGTAACAATAAAAAATTCCCTCTCGTATTTGGAATTGCAGACTCTGAGAATAATGACTCCTACAGGCGGTTCTTCAGACATGTGAAAAAAGTGTTTGGCACGCGGAAAGACCTATCAATTCTTTCTGATCGCCACTCATCAATTGCAAATGCAATCAAAGAACTATATCCAGATACTCAGTATGGAATATGCATCTACCACATGGAGAAGAACTTGCAAAAATATTTCCCATCCAAAGTGATCCTATCACTATTCTACAATGCAACAACTACCTACAAACAGACATAGTTTCATAGATATATGTCACAAATACAACAAATCGACCCAATAACTGCATAATACATAGAAGAAGAACCACCGGAAAGATGGGCACATTCGTTTCACACCAACAGGCGTTACAACATGCTCACAGCAAATAATGTAAAAACAATGAATTCTGTGTTGAGGAAAGTAAGGGAGCTGCCAATAATGGCATGTATTGATTACATACAAAATTAGCTACAAAATTAGTTTTACCAGAGAAGATTGGATGCAACAATACCATCTCATAACCTCACATGTTGGGCTGAAAAGATTCTGCTTGAAAAGATAAGTAGAGGCTTCACAATGAAAGTAAGTACATTTTACCAACAACACTTCAATCTTAGTGCTTCCTTATCAATTTGTGAACACGGCATAGTTTAAATTTAACTACACACAAAAGTTATGCTGGACAAAGGCAGAACTATGAGACTGTTTTTATACTTAGTTATGCCAGAAGGGCAGAGTTTGCTTTTCACTACACTGAGAGTTTGCAGGACAAGGCAGAACTATGACACTGTTTTTATGCTTAGTTATGCCGGAAGGGGCAAAGTTTATTTTCATTACACTGAAAGTATGCTGGACAAGGCAATACTTTGAAAAACTCTCACATAATCTAAAAATTGCCACAAAAATATCACTCATTTATATTACCACTTTCCACAGGTAGAAAACATAACTCCGGTCAAATATGTTGTGAAAGATGAAGGATATCAATACAATGTAGACCTGAAGAACATGAGTTGTGACTGCTTGGAGTTCTAAACTGACGAGTTACCATGCACACATGCCATGACAGTTATAGATAAAAGAAGTTTGCCTAAATCTACATACTGTATGGACTGGTTCAAGAAACAAGCCTGGAAAGAGCCATACAAAGGTGAAATACTATCAGTTGGAAATGAAGACTCGAGGATTATTCCACAAAACATCATGGATATGAAAATAACGCCACCAGTTGTAAAAATCAGGACTGGAAGAAAACAAAAGAAA
Organism: Lycium barbarum; assembly: GCF_019175385.1. Taxonomy (NCBI): domain Eukaryota; kingdom Viridiplantae; phylum Streptophyta; class Magnoliopsida; order Solanales; family Solanaceae; genus Lycium; species Lycium barbarum. Next base: position 41,396,060 of record NC_083340.1, on the reverse strand, counting down.
AGATATCGTCCAAGAGGAGAATCAACAAAGTACACATACAAATGTGGTAGATGCAAGTTCTTTGGACACACTAGTGCAACCTGTAACCACAGTCCAACTCTCAATCCATATGCAAGAAGATACAGGAAAAGAAAATTGTGATGATAACATCACACTATTATAAATGGTTTACATGATTTTATATGAATTAAATAAGAAAAGGCCGTTACATGTGTCATGATCTTATGAAATTTGACGCATAATGCACACTTTGGCTGAAAAATGGCAAAACTTTGGTATAACTAAGACTGAGACCTGAAGAATCTCGAAAAAGTTACGTCTTACGACATAGTTATTCTTTCTTCCATTCTATCTTTTATTTTTTTGTTATATTAAATTGTTAACTTCTTGGTGCTGATAATAAAATACTATATAATAGCAGGAGAAAAAATGGGCTAAATGAAATCTACAGTACTTCTGTTCCATAAAGCATTAAGGAAAAAGAAAAAAACATCAACTTTAATTATCTAGTTTTATAATTTGTGCCTCCTGTGGCAGGTATAACAGTTTTTGCCGGGAAATAGGGCAAAAGAAAATTGGTATCTCAAAGGTTACATCCTGGTAAGTTTAACAAACTTATGCCTCGAGGCATAACAATATTCTTTCTTCTGTTGTTTTCAAGTGTTAAGAAACTAGAACTTCTGCCGGAAGAGGCAGAACTTCAGTTTACAAAAGAACTAAGTATGCCGTAAACGGCAAACTTATGTGCTCCGTTGTTTATATATTTTTTTAAATGCTAAAAACAACTAGGATACCATAAAATTTTCATTCATAGAAATATTGAAAAGAAAAAGAAAAAAAAGCAACAAAGATAAGAAAATAAAACTTCATTCATAATAACAAAAAATTATACAATGATGATCCTACCACTATGAGGAGACCTAATCTATAACTATAATCTCCTTCTTCTTCTTAACAATTAAGCCTATGCCAGTGTTGCACTCAACAACCCTAAAACATAAGTATCTCCTTCCTGCAGTCTATTGGAATCAACAAAGGCTTTCCAGCCTTGACAAAGGCACCCATATGCACCAATTCTATAAGTCATTCTGTAGGCATGCTGACCATAAAGCACAATAGCTTCACATTTACAGTCTGGAAGACTGTCCGAGATGTCATTGGGAAGGATCTGCAAAAAAATAAACAATATTACTAAAATTAAAGATGACTGTAATAAAAAACCAGATGAAAACAAAAAATTTAGATGATAATATTTACACATACAAAATCATCAGTCCGCACATAGGATCTGCTCAACCTTTTCTCAAAATACACATCCATTGTTATGGAGCAAGAATTATCTAAGACACAGATTGAATGTGCGTGAATGTGAGTGAATGTAAAAAAGGTCTAATTTAAAGTGTCAAGTCATAAATACATTTAATTTATGTCAATAAATGTTCTTGACTAGCAAAAATGTTGGTGTCAAAAAATTTTAATTTAGTTGGCGTCACAACTAATCCTCAATAAATGCATTTTGACTAGTCAAAAAAGTTGAAAGTTTGTCTTGTTCCTGGTTTTAAGTAGTTTGCTGAACTTAAAGTCTGTCGGAATAGGCAGAACTTCTGTTTACAAAAGGACAAAGTATGCCAATCCCGGCAAACTTTCTTTTTAATAAGCAATAGAAAGTTCAGCCGGAAGGGGCAGAACTTGGGTTTTCAACAAAATAAAGTTTGTCGTTAGAGGCAAACTTTCATCTTCATAATCAAAACAAAAATAAAATACAACTTGCAAAAGGTCTGCCGGAGGTGGAAGAAGTTAAGTTTATAAAGAACAAAGTCTGCTCTAAGAGGCAAACTCTAATTTTGCATGACAACCTGTTGTATGGGGTGGCGTCTCATAACCTTTTTTTAACTTGTCTTTTGCATGACAAACCAAATTAATTGACCAATATTTCATGTAGTTCATCAAACCACTGCCATCCCAATCAGCAGGATTTTGACCATCAGCATATCAACGAACTTGATTAAAAAACGATCACAATCGTAATCTCTAAAAGTCATAAAAGAAGGTTGTTTTAGAACAACAGAAAAGTAAAATAGAAAAAAAAATCAAGTAAAAATAACGAAAAAGGCTAAAAACATAAGCACGACACGTACGTTCCTTGCTTTAGACAGGCAATCAAGTATATGTCAGTTTTCGGAAGTCATTGTATGATGGCCTGTATAATTGAAAAATCAAAGATCTCTAACAACTTAGGGATCATACCACAGTAGGCCTCAACAACGTAAACCAAATGATCATCAAGATAGTTTAGTGAGTTATAAATTTCCAATCTGTGCTCATCTATATGGAAAACAACAAGTACATAGTGATAAATTCCTTTAGGGTTATCACCACCTAGGCGAATAGGGATTAATACCCTGTCGAGATTCTCCCAGGATATACAACACTTGCCTTCTTTCCCATACACCATCTTAATCAGCAAAAATGCATCATCACTTCCACCACCAAGCCAGTGGCAATTAGTCAGTTCTTTCATGTATCTGTCGACGTCAAATTGCACGAGCTGATCAAACAAGACATCTACAGTTGTGTACTTAATTTCATTAGCGGATAGTGGATGATAGATCATCTTCTTCCGCAAATAATATGACATCACATTTATTTGCTGTGTTAAACAAAAAAAAAAGTGATTCAGGGGTAAAGAAAAAGAAGAAGCAATAACTAGTAGAAAAATAAGAAAAGAAAAAGAAAAATACAATCACAAACCTCATCCTCAAGCGCAGAGACATTATGGTACAGATCCAGAAAAAACATCCTATATTTGGGCTATAAATTTCCCAACTTAAATACTTCAGTAAGTCGGTTCAGCTTTGCAGGATAAAATTCTTCATCGGCTTCCATGATTAAAAATGGGGGAATAAAAGTTACAAAAATACAGAGATTGTACCTAAAAGACTGGAAAAAAAAAACATAAACCCAAAATGTGTCGGAAAATGCAAGAAACCACACACACAACTAAGAACTTACCCAGTAGGACGAAATTTACTTGGTGGAAGATTTTGAGGATTGATAAATTTAATCCCATAGCTCATGGAAATTTTGCTTTTTGTGTAATAGAATGGGAACATCCTTTCTTACTCTTCACTCCAGTCATTATGAAGAGAATATAGCATCCAGTCGGGTGCCGGGGTATATGCTACTGCCTTCATTTTCCTCTGGCCCTTTGTCTTTAATGAAGATAACTTTTGCCATACTTTTTCAGGTTGTTCTTCAACAACAAGTGCTTCTAGAGCATCATGAGGGGTTTGAATAGCAGAACTCCCTTTGACAGCGGAAGAAGCGACATACGCAATATCTTCAAAGGACACATAACGATACTTGTCCTGCATTCCTTGAAAGTTATCACCCCTTTAAACAAAATTAGTAGACTCCCTCGGAATACTAACTTGAACCGGGTCTGCATCAGCAGGTTCACTCCTCAACGACTTAATCATTTCAATAGGCTTGGGCATAACACCAGTATAAGTAACAATTGCGCGTTCATCACCCTCATTAGACACTTGAGCATGCAATTATGCTAGTTTATATCCTCCTGTTGCATGCTCAAGATTTTCGGGCATATCTCATTTAGGTGGAGATACAGTGGATTCATCATGATTGACATTAGCACACTGTTCAGCACCCAATTGTTTCTCCACAACACCCTACATAAATTGATAAATTAAAAAACACAACATCCATTCCCGAAGCAAAAAAATAAAATAAAAAAAAATATTAAGGCACAACTTAAGTTCTGCAAGTTGTACAAGATTGAATATTATGCCTAAAGGGGCAGAAGTTAGGTTTACAAAAGGGAAAAGTTATCAACAAGTTTTGAACAATATGACGGAAGGGGCAAAACTTAAGTTTGAAAAAGGGAAAAGTATGCCAGAAGGGGCAGAACATAACTTTGCAAAAAGGGAAAACATGCTTGTAGGGGCATAACTTTCATTTTCATAAGCAAAACAAAAAGAGTACACAAAGTGTTAACTACTAGAAAAGTGTGCCAGACAACTTAAGTTTAAAAAAGAACAAAGTATACTATAAGTTTACCGAAGGCAATTCAGCCTCAACATTTTCAGTCGCACCTTCTTTGACTGGAGATACAGTGGAGTCGCCATGATAAGCCGAAGCCAATGAATCACCCTATTCACCAAGATTAAACTGCAGAAGTTAGGTTTACAAAAAGGAAAAGTTATGGACAAGTTTTGAACAATATGCCGGAAGGGGCAGAACTTAAGTTTGAAAAAGGGGAAAGCATGCCGAAAGGGGCAGAACATAACTTTGCAAAAAAGGAAAGTATGCCAGGAGAGGCATAACTATCATTTTCATAAGCAAAACAAAAAGAGTACACAAAGTGTTAACTACTAGAAAAGTGTGCCGAACAACTTAAGTTTAGAAAAGAACAAAATATACTTTAAGTTTAGCAAAAGCAATTCAACCTCAACATTTTTAGTAGCATCTCCTTTGCCTCGAGATATAATGGATTCGCCATGATGAGGCGACGCTAATTTATCACCCTTTGCTATTGTATCATCCCTGACATGAGATTCAGCTTGTTCAAATACCTTTTTCCGTAGGAGCCGACACATAACTTGATTACAGCACATCTCCCGATGCCAATGGATCATCTTCTTCTATTGTACATCTCTGGCAAGAGATTCTTGAGATGCGATTAATGTAAGAGCTGGCACATTAGTTGATTCGAGAGGATTAGACACCATCGCAACACCTCTTTTATCATTCCATCTGTAATAGGAGATTGAACTTGTTCAGATTTTGTTGTGCGTTCTCCAAAAACTGTTGCAAATGCCATGTCCCTATCAGCTGCCACATTTGTAGACTAAAGAAAATTCGAAACCAATGGATTCGGAGAAGCATCTGCATCTTGTAAAACTGGAGAGGAAATTATAAACATTTTGCGCAATTTTTTTCTCTTGTAACACCGGATTTTGGTTCGCAAGTCTGTCTCATCAAGGGTTCTTTCGGTAGAAACGCCTTGCTTATATTCCGTAAGAACTCCTTGACTACCTTCAACAACATCATCAGACCATTCAACACCAAACGAGTTGGACCTCTTATCTCCCGTGGCAGTTGCCGCATCACCACCAACTGGGCCAGATGACCATTCAATATCAGTAAACTCTTCACCAAGATTAGACTGCAACGATTTTCTTCATTTCCCAACGGAAGATTGCTCAATATTTTTACGAGACCTGGCTTGTTTAGTTTTATTTTTGATAGAAGGATGTTTACGAAAAGATCTTGTGCTCTTGCCTCTACCCTTTTCAACAAGACGAGGCAAATTGACATGATTAGAATGTCGAGGAACATTGTCAGCATCAGCACCAGTTTCAGATCGAAATTTAACCCTGATTTTTACAGAGCAGAAATCAGTCTATTCATCCTATCCTTCTCCTTCTCTTAACTATTCAAAATCTTATCCAATTTAACATCACAAACATTTTCCAAGAACTGTACAAAAAACAAATACAGCAAAGTGTTAAACTCAAGAACAAAAAAGAAGAACAAATCTTATGCCAAAAAATTGGCAAAGTATACACAAATTATGCCTATAGGGACAAAGTTTCAGTTTCACAAGTTAACAAAGCTCTACAACTATTACACAAGTTATGCCTATAGGGGCAAAGTTTCAGTTTTCAGAATTTAAAAACAATTTACAAGGGTTACAAAAAGCCTGATTGACACATACCACACACATATACTGCACAGGAAAAATGCCACAACAAAACATATGCTTTTCAAAAAGGCAAAAACATAAAAGAAAAAAAGAGAATGAGACAATGGCTGAAAAACACATGAAACTATAACGGAAACAGAGGGGAACCATGAGAAATACCTCAATGCGACGCTCTAGGGAAGTGCTTTCAGTCGTACTTCCATCAACATTTGCATCTTCATAGTAACTTCCATCAACACTTGAATTATTTGGAGAATCATCAACCACTCCTTCACCTCGCTATTGCAATAAAATCCATGCTGTTACGGTTCGCTTTTACGCGGGTTAAGACATAAAAGTTACTACGAGGTCATTGGTGTTCTAATTGGATTCTAGTATTTTTAGAGTCGCCACCTAATTTATTATGGAAAACTAGGAAAACCGGGTTTAAATATTTTTTCAAAAATAAGTAAAAATCTTTTGGACCAAAGTTCGAGGTAAGGGTTCTGGTGATCCCCTAGGAAAAGTTTTACGCACCCTAGTATTAAAGATCCGTAGAATACGGTTGACCTACGAGCTTCAATGTGTGATTAATGTTGTTGACACCTAATTTTTGACCTCCCATAATCTATTTTAATTGGTAAATAGGCTTGAATATTAAATGGGGGAATATTGATTCTTTTTAGAAAAAATCAGGATAATTTTATAAGCTATTGCAGATAATATTTTACCTTTATTGTTTGGTAAATAATTTCTATAATGAATCATTTGGAAATTATTTCACAGCAATTCATGATACATTTTACTAATTTCAACCAGAAAATAGTGTAAAATAGTTATTTATTTAATTGTGTAATTATCAAAAATTAATCAGTAAATGTTTACCCCATTTTTTATTCAAGGAAATTGATTTGATTGAACAAGATAGTAATTTTTATCCCTCAAAGTCTTATTTATGCATACCCATTTATATGGGCAATTCTCAAATTAATTATAATTAATTATAGCTATATTTGTAAATTGCTTATTACATGTTTAATTATGGCTAAAATTGAAATAATCAATTAGTTAGTCAAATAGGGCCATAATTGAAATAACAAAATGCATTGTCTTGATTCAATTAAGGCCATACTTGTAGACCCAATATGTTTGTGAAATCAGTCGTGTCCTTAATTAATTAGTTCCAATTTAATTACTTAGTAAATCAATCCCTTTAGTTGTTTTTATTTTATTTTTTGTCCCTTATATTTATGCATTAGTATATATGTGATATATATATATATATATATATATATGTGTGTGTGTGTGTGTGTGTGTGTGTGTGTGTGTGTGTGTGCTGCCCACTTCCCTTTAAAGGGACCGAGTCCAGCCCAACAAGGGGCAAACCTTTATCATTTCCTCGTCCAAACGAGGCCCGTCTCTCCCTTTCCTTCTCCCCTGATAAAAACCCTAGCCGCTGTGGTCCCCTTGGGGATTCTCTCTCTGCGTCATCGTCTTAATTGTGGCAATGTGCAGTGTGTGGTTTGATTTTTACAATATTCGCTCGGCTATTTGAGGGAACGCAATTAATGTGTTACCCTCTCTTCATCAATCTTCATCCAAACGAGGTATTAGCATGCTTTTCCTTTCGCTTTTCTGAGTTTTCAAATGGTCAACTATGTTCTTCCTTAATGGATTTTGTTGCTATATGATTTTAAATTGCGATTTTTGATTGGTTCATGAAAAACCCCGTCGATTTATGCTTTGCTGGCCTAATCTGGTCCTTTGGTTGTTGTTTGACTAGATTTGACCCTACAATAGCGATTGGTGAGGGGAAATCCCATATTTGGGATTTTATCCCACATCTTGAGTTTAGGGTTTGACGAGTTTGAAGAATTGCTATAAAAAGAGGCATTTTCCCACATTTTTAGAGAGGAGAAATTTTTTCCAGAACAAATATAAAACTTAAACTCAAGTTTTGGCAACATTTTGCTTTGAAACTAAGAGTTTAAGGAGTTTAAAATTTAAATCTTGTTCGTGTTGTGTGGTTGAGTCTGGATTTGGGAGCAAAGGGTTTCTAATTCCTATTCTCGACAAGGTTGAACCAACAAGAGGTAAAATCCTTACCTTTCTTTCTTTTTATGTATTTTTCTATTTAAATCCTCTAGATTCAGTTTCTATATGTCTACTTGCATTAGAGATCATGTATTAGGTTTATTTTGCAGTAGTGGTTATCTTAGCTAACTATTTGTCTAGTTTATGTAGATTATGTTAAGGTAATTAGCCTTAAAAGGACCTCATACATGTTTGTTTTGTGTGATGTCTTTGTTGTGTGATTAAGTTTAGTATGGGATTATATGGTTAAGACTCTTTTGGCCAGTCTAATATGTATATGTGGTTCATGAGTCGATTCTATATGCCAAGTCTGTTTTGGACTGGTTCAGCCATTATGAGCTCATACTATATAAATTGGTTCACTTAGGATTAATGAAACACATATTTAGGGTCATGTTCCTAGCAATAAAGGCCTAAGTGGCTTATTTGTGAAATGCTGATTGATTTCCTATCATGTTTGTCTTTGGATAAAAGGGGACCTATAAACTATGTTATGTGTGCAGTTGGGTAGTATGTATAATGTCCCCTCTAGATCATTTCTTGCTAAAAAGGAGAATCTGTTGTTGAGGATTGCTGAAACTTGAAGTAATAATACTTGATAATTTTGAACCTGCTGAGATATAGGTGGGAATGTTGGTCCTAACATACTATCCCATCTGTTTTTAATCGGGTATACCTAAGCAGTTGACCTAATTTGTCTAATCAAATGTGTTTATGGGATTAGCTTTTGACTTGTCTACTTTAGGAAGGTGTTTATATGTAGTTTGACTGATTTGTTGTATTATGTGATGGTAACTTATATTAGGTACTGTAAATTTGTTTGAAATTGTATTGACAAGAATTTGTTAGTTGAGCCTATACTTCACAAGGCTTTGTTCACCATTCAATGTGTCTAACTAATAGAGAGGGTCTTACAAGCTTGGCTGAGTGTGAAATGGTATTAAAAAGGGTCTGAATCTGTCAACACTAAATGTCCAGGCTGCCCTGATCTTATCACTAACCTTAATGAGTCAAAATATAGGTTAAACTGCTTGGAATTTGCTTACTATCCCTAATATATGTTTGCCCTTTTACCTATTTGATTGAAGATCATGTCACAAGTTGTTTGTTGGTTTTGGTTTTGGTTCTTCCTGGTCTTCATGAACCTTTGTCAGTTTAAATGTTTGTGGTTCATCAGTGGAATATTGTCATAAGTGTATCCTCATTTTGTCCTCTCTTGTTGTTTGCTTGTGCTCCTGTATAATTTTTTAAAGGTAAAGATATGACTCTTTGAAGATTTGATGGTCTTTATCCTTTGTCTGATTATTTCAAACTTGTGAAAGAGCTGTTCTCATTTTACTTTACAAAGTTTAAGTGGCTGAGTCCTTTATAAATCTTTTGGTGTCATTCAGTCACTAATTTACCTAGTTGAAGGTTGTTAAGGCAAATGAGCTTAACACATAACCACATAGGATCCCTGGTGACTAGTTTTAAATACCTGCAAGGTTATTGAGAAAGCCATTTTGATACTATGGATTGGAACTTAAGAGTCATGTTTTTCCTTTGAGATTGTTGCTGTAAAGATCTTGTTTGAAGGATAATACTTGGTTTATGGCAGAAAACAAGCAAGTCTTTGAGGGTTATGAGTCACATTTGTTTAATTAGAAAAGTTTCATCTAGCAATAACTGAGAATTGGAACTGTTGCTTTTCTTGTCTTTTTTTTTCTTGCTCTCCCCTTCTATGTGAAGTCTGGATTGTGCATTAATTAGATATGTGTGTGAACCAAGTGTTTCCACAAAGGTCATGTTTTCTTGTCTGTTATCTGTCACTCCTAGTTGGGATTGAATGGGAGGTATATAGCTCAGCATATTTGGTAACACATGGCCTGGTTAATTGGGGTATAGCACCTATGTTAATGGAATTTGCCTTTCTTATTTTCTGAATCAATATCTAGTTGGGCACTGGTTTTCTTTTAGCTTGATGGGACTAAGATTTATTTGTTACTTTCCAAACCTTCTTTTGCAACTTACTTGGAAAATCCTATTTTTCTTTACTTCTTTAAAATTTTTAGTCTGATGTTAGGAATTAATTGTGCCTTGGTTTCTTGTCTTTCTTGCTCCATGTTAGTTGATTAATTCTAGGATTGTATACTATGCATACTGTTTGATTCCTTTGCTACAAGAAAAACACTAGTATGGGATAAGTTCTTCTCCTATTTATATTATGGGTTCAATACATAAGTGGAGAGTTGAAGTAGCACTTGAGGATTAAGTTTGAACCTCCCCTAATTCCTGCCATGCCTGGGGTTCGTAGAAACCCCTTGGACCTTGTGCGACATTAGGAACAAGGGGGTAAAACTTTCCTTTTTGAGTTATTTTCACATCTCCATGGGTGTATACCTATGGTATATTGGCTGGAAAACTTGTATACCCTTGTTTGTCTGATGAATCCCATCTGGGCAGATGACTTTGTGAACATTATTTTATCTATTTCTTATGTTGGCTTTTCTCTTCTATTAATACAATTCATATGGCCTTTTCATATATTTGGGTCTGTGTCTTATTTGTATTTGGGCCTGCTCTTTCTATCTGTTTCAGCCCAATATCTAAAAGTTATCTTCAGTTCAATTGTTTTGCCACTAAGTAGTATATAAGTATATCTTTTCATTATGTGATTTTGCTATATTAAGTATTCTTTGCTAAGTTTAAGTGTTTTCTTAGATGCTTGCTAATCCTTATTTCCCCTCTTTGCTTTGCATGAAATACTGTCCTATTGGTATCCTCTTATCGCATATAAAACCATTGGGCCAAAGGCCCAATACCCCTTCTTGATCGAGTCTGTCTGAGAAGTACAAAGGAAAGGGAAGCTATGTTGTTTGAAGGCCCAACTATGGGTGAAAATAGTTTATTGGTGAGCTTGGTAGGCCCACCAGCCTGAGTTCCCTCTTTATTTTCATTATTATCTGTTTCATGTATATGTATTTGTAAAAAACTCTAAAAATATTGGAACCCTTATGTATGCTAGATTTTAGGAAAACACGTAGTATTTTCAGGAAGTCACCAATTTTTTTTTTTTTTTAAAAAACATCGGTTAGTGATCAACCTTTTGCATGAAAAATCGAAGCTTAACTTGATTTTGAAGTTTGCTAAAATGAGCTTAATGACACGGTCAGCTATAAAAAAAATGGGATTTTCTCTATCAAGTTAAAAGAATTGATGGCTAATGCTTTTTCTCCATAAAAAAATGGTAATTCGGTTTGTGATTCTAAAAAAAAAAAAAAAAAAAGACCACCTGGTGTCTTTTTTCTGGATTTAAACCATGTTGAAGTAAAAGCTTGGCAAAGCTAATTTTTTTTTTCTTTTCGGTTTAGACGTCTTGCAAAGAATTCGTGCGTTTTAAAACTGGAAATGGGCTTTTAGTTTTTAACAAAAAATCTTATAAGAGGAATAAAGAATAATTTGGGCCTGGAAGCCCAAAAACAAATGGATTGAAATTAAAGGGAAATCATTTGGACCTAATAAGAGGTAAGATGGACTTTGGGACTTTGAAAACAGTTGGACCTTATGAGCTTTGATAAACCCAAAACACCTTTTTACAAGGGAATTTTTTGCCAATTTTTTTCTTGAAATTATGATATGAAATAATATGACATTTTTGCGGAAAACTAAACACTTTTGACAATTAAATAAATTAATCACACATTGAAGCTCGCAGGTCAACCGTATTCTACGGATCTTTAATATTAGAGTGCGTAAATGCTTCCTTAGGGGATCACCAGAACCCTTACCTCGAACTTTGGTCCAAAAGTTTTTTTTTTCAAAAATCTTTAGCCCGGTTTTCCTAGTTTTCCATAATAAATTAGGTGGCGACTCTAAAAACACTAAAATCCATTTAGAGCACCAACAACCTCATAGTAACGTTTATGCCTTACCTCGCGTAAAAGAGAACCGTAACAAATGTACTTATTTGTTTAAAAATATTTAATGTTCCGCAAAATGTCATATCATTTTATTCATATCATGGTTTCAAGGAAAATTCGACAAAATATCCCCTTATAAAAACGGGTTTTGGTTTCAAAAATTCGCGTAAATTTTCAACTCACTTTGTTGCCGGACTAGCACACACCAGGGATTTCTCACAAGTAGAGTCGCTACTATTCTAGTCCTAACAAAATGGTTTTAGTATTTATATATATATATATATATATATATATATATATATATGAAGATATGGAGTATATCTCCGATTTGTATACATATATATAAGGAAAAGGAAGTCTATTTCTTAATCCATTTTTATTTTATTTGAAGCTCATATAAGTCAAGTCCCATTCATGTCCCTAAACTACTTTCCTTACAATGGTCCAAATAAAATTCCTTTTATTTTTTTGTCCTTTCAAATTCGGGCTTTGGCCCAAGATTTTCCCCAAGTCTGAAACTGAGTTGGTCCAGATCCAAAAACCAAGTTTACACCAAGTTGAAATTTGCTTCCATTTTCCAGTCCAATTTCATCAAAAAAAATCCAATATTTGCCCAAAATTTATAAGTACTGACGCAATTTCCGACTGGACCCGTGGCCCAAAACACTTGTTCGTTTTTCTTTTATAAATTCTTTCAAGGGGTTGAAGGCCCAAAACACATAACATTTGCCATTTTCTTTTCAAAAATCTTGCTTACTTGACCAGATTTCCAACTTTAAAACAAACCTTTTTTGTCTTTAGAAAACACTTAATCCGGTTTTATGCATATACTTGGGAATTAGCTGAGTGAAAAAATATTTTTTAGGCGACTTTCCTAATAATACTACATTTTCCCTACATTCTAAGCATGTATAAAGAGTTTCAATATTTACATATGTTTTACAAATACATTTACATCATGGAAATAAATAGAATGGAGAAGAATTTAGGTGGGTGGGCCTACCTAAGCCCACCAGTTGTCTATTTTTACCCATAGGTGGGTCTTCAGATGCAAATATTAGCTTCCCTTTTTATATTCTCAACGGACTCGATCAAAAGAAGCTATTGGGTCTTTGGCCCAATGGGTTTATGCAAGAGAGATTGCCCAACGATGACATTTCATGCAAGCAAAAAGGAAGGAGATATGGATTAGGAAATTTTAGACTATGGCTAAATATAAAGGACGTGATATAATAAATACATGTAAGGCATGTAACTTCAATATACACTATTTGATGAAATGGAATTTCAACTAAGTATAGACATCCAAGTAGACTAAAAAAATAGCAAAGAGGTAGGCCTACTCAAAAAGATTTACAAATAATTATGGGCTCATATCCTTGAAAGCCCATATAAATTTAAACAGCATAGAAACAGGCCCAATTGTTAATAAATAACAAGGAAAATCCACAAGACCATTTTTACATAAGAAAGGGAGTGTTTAATAATTGCATGCCAAGATTATAATAAGAGACTAACTAATAATTGCATGCCAAGTTTATAATAAGAGACTAACTATACTTATCCCCACAGATAGTATCTAATCACACAATTAGTTAAATTCATGTAACCTAGAGGTCTGGCCCAAACACACATGGCCCAAGCTGCAAAAGAAAAATAAAAAGAAAGTAGACAACCTAAATTCCAATCATATACCTAAGAAGAAAAAGAACATGAAGTTAAACAGATTTTAGATTAAGGCAATTATGGCCTGGAACTGATGCCCAAAGCATTTCATACTAAGTAATAAGATTAAGGTTCAAACAAGACATGGAGGAGTAGATTCAAAACCAAACAAAACTTAGCAGCTGAGCCAACACTTGGGGGGAGGGGCTCACATGGATGATATACCCACCATATACCAAGTATACAAATCCCCATATGCTACAGAACATATGACCACTATATGTGTTTGGTCTACTGATGTATGTCACTCATGTACAACACATATTTACACAATCCACTTCATAAAAAAAAAACTCACAGAAAAAACTCTTAGCTGCTCATTGATGTGCCTCATTCAACACACAAATTCATATGTATGCAACAGTTTAACAAGGTGTGCATTAAAACACTTAGGGGAAATAATAGGAAAGCCCAAAGAAGGAAAACAGGTCTCAACTCTGGAATTTGAAAATACCTTCTCAAAAGATGACTGCCATTGGTTGTGTTATATTTAGCATAGAAAGACCAAGGAGGATCAGTAATTGATAACCCAGTGGCTCTCTTAAATTCTTAAATAATTGGTCTGTAAATTTCACAAGTTTACCTTGTATATTAAAATGCATTTCATTGGTTTCAGAGCTGCGAACTTCCGACAACAACATACAATTCAACAAAATACCCGACCGTTTTAAATTACGCAACTCCATAAATTTCCCAGACGAACGCCCCTTCAAAATTACCAACTGTTCTTTTGTAAGAAATCTCTCAACCCCTTTAACAAACTTTTCATCCCCTCTCCATACAACACTAACGCGTGTTTCTGTCCAGTTATCCGGAGCAATATAATAGTCAACAACTTCTTCAATATGGCGTCTCATGATTTAGCACACTGACATCAGCAAACATAAAATTCAATCAGGAAAAAAAATAAAAACAAAAAAGAAAACAAAACAAAAGACATAAAAAATTACCAAAAACAAGATTAACACATGCATTACGAAAAAAGGAAGCGAACCCTCCCACCTCGGTAAGCGAACCCTCAATCCAACAATAAATAAAGTCATAAATATAACTAATCAGGCGGAAAGAATAGATAAATAAGTCTCATATATATATAGTAGTAGAATAGTGTGGAATAATAGCAACGCCCCCAGGGTCTAGTCTGAATAACACAAGAGCATCTAAAAAGGGAAATAGTACAAATCTGGAATACTAAAACATAAAGTATCTATGTCTCTGAAAAGAATAGGACATAAAAATAGAAAAGTCTTCAAGGCAGCGGACGACCATGCTCACCCTGGAAACTCGAAGAGAAAGCTGAAGCGACTATCAGCCACGCGTCACAGAAGTGGATCCAACCTGATACTTTGCATTCATAAAAGAATGCAGCAAGTGCAAGTCAGTATAAACAACAGTACTGGTAGGCATCATCGGCCGACTAAGAATAACTAACACAACTCAGATAATAGAGCAGATAAACCAACAAGTATAAGTCAATGTAATCAAATTCAATTATCCGCCGTCGCCTATGCAAAACATCTAATCCAAATGTACCAACGTCTGAATATATTCAATCCAAATCCAACATCACAAGTACAACACCAACATCTCAAAATCAAGTCATAATGCAATGCAACGCAATAGTGTATGAATGCAATGCAATGCCATGCAAATGCGGTGTATGTATATACTTCGGACGGAAATATCGACGTCTTAGTAGCACAACTCAGTGTGACTCGCGAAGTCTAAGTGCCACCCGTTCGGATCTTTGCCCAACAAACAAACGGGATCCCGGATCTTTGCCCACGAAGGGGTTCTCACAGGCACCACCCTGGGGACTCGCGGAGTCCATGCACTATCAATGATTCTGGAACTAACATTGGATATCGGCCATGCAATCAACGATTTCAGAATTAATCATCGGACATCGGCCATCTCACGTCACTTAAGTAAAAGAGTTTTATCAAGTATTAATTAATTTCACTCAATCAATGATTTCGGGATGAACATCGGACATCGACCATCTCATGTCACTCAAGTAAAACTGAGCCCAGCTCATCAGGTGTTCATCAACTATCATCAATATCTCAACAGTGTAGCATGAAATGAGAGTTACTGCAATGCATGAATCACATCAATAATCATGCTCAATATCACAAGTACCAACCATGGGTACGCCAACAATGTATACGAATCACAAATACCAACAGTGGATATGCCAATAATATAACCGAATCACAAGTACCAACATGGGTACGCCTACAATATATCCGAATACAATTACCAACAGTGGTTATGCCAACTATATCATAATCAAGAGGATAAAACAAAATCCAATATCTACCGATGACTCATGGCTTCAAGTCGGCACAATAGAACAATCAAATCACACATAACGGGGTGGCTAGTCCCAAACACACAACAGGGCCCAACCTAAGGCAATATCCAACCCGACTTCGTACCCGAAGGTTCACATGCTATCTCCAATAATATAATCTAAATATGTGCTTCGCTATACGAAGTCTCACCAAAGGTAAGCCATAATCTACCTGGATGGCCGAACCGCAACACCAACAACTCACTCATTTGCCTTGCCTTTCCGCTGAACCTCATAACCAGAGTAGTCTAAGCATAATCGAAATCTAGATTAGAAATCATGAAGAATGATACTAATATTGCTACTATTCAATTTAGGTCAATTCCAACCCTAGAAATTGGGGAAACGGGCCCACAAGGGTAAAATGGGAAATTCGGAAGTAAAATATCAAATTAGGCACTAAGTGATCATAACCCAACCACTAATTGTGATTTAACTCAAGGATTAGCCTAATTTATGATCTCAAGCAAAAACCCCCAATTTGGGTATAAACTCCAACTCTTTGATTTTGAAATTCAACACTAGAAATGGAAGATATAAGATTAACAATCTTAGATTCATCAAAATCTAACATAAACATCATCAATTTATCATTACTAAGCCTAGAGAAAGTGTTCATCAAAACCCTCTTCCAACTTCCATCACTAAGGGATTATTAAATGAAAGAGGGAAATCTAGGATGATTATGATTAAAGGAAGAGTAGGGGAATGAGAAAGATTTACCTCCAAGAATATCTCCAAGAACTATTCCCCAAAGCTCTAATTCGAGATGAGAAATAATGAGGGTCTAAAGACTTATTTAAATCACACTTAATGAGATAACAGGCCCGTTACCGTCACGGCGGTAATGGGGCCGCTACAGCGTCCATCAGGTCGTGACGGTAACGGGGCCGCTACAGCGTCCATCAGGCCGCCATAGTGGTCTGGCCAACATACACATGGGTGACCCAGCGGCCAACACACCGCAACTGCGGTGCCTCCATATCGGGCACCAGGTATTAGAATTCCTCCAATTTTTCTAAGTCTCAATCGAAATCCCGAGCCATTCCCGAGGCCATCTGCTTACAAATCACATACACAGACCCACACAAAAATACACTACGAATGCGCTCGTGGCCTCGGAATTCCCAACGGAAGTCTCGTTGACCGAGTCAACCCCCGACGCCTTAATTCTAATTTCCCAACCCAAGTCTCAAAATGCATCCGAGTGCATTGGGTACCGAACTGAATACACACATAAGTCATAAACAATCATCCGGACCTCTAGGAATCGACGGATTTTCGAAAAAGGTCCGTTTACCCAAAAGTCAATTTTTGGTCAAACATTTTTCACCCAAAGCCTATATTTCACAAAAGTTGCTTGAAACCGGTCAAGACACCTCGGGAAGCATGCCATCGGTCCCCTCTAGTAAAAAATGAGCTAATCAATGCTCGAGAACGGGCGAAAATGCCGAAGACTATAACGACCAAACGGGTCGTTACATCAGATACCAATTGAACCGTCGCTCGTCCTCGAACAAAGAAAAGAAAGAAAGCATGTCGGACTCGGTAAACAACTGAGGATATCGGCTACGCATGTCGGACTCGGTCTCCCAAG
The DNA here is from genome assembly GCF_019175385.1 of Lycium barbarum. Taxonomy (NCBI): domain Eukaryota; kingdom Viridiplantae; phylum Streptophyta; class Magnoliopsida; order Solanales; family Solanaceae; genus Lycium; species Lycium barbarum. The sequence continues at coordinate 41,378,685 of NC_083340.1, read as the reverse complement.
TTGCCTCCTCAACAGGACGGTGCTTCCATTGCACCTTTACGGAATAAATCTCCTTTGACCTCAATTTTCGAACCTGCTTATCCAAGATTGCGATAGGCTCCTCCTCATAAGTCAAATTCTCATTAAGCAATATAGAATCCCAACGGACAATGTAGGTACTGTAGGCATGGTACTTCTTTAGCATCGAAACATGAAAAACCGGATGAACTCCTGCCAAGCCTGGCGGCAATGCCAACTCATAAGCTACATTACCGACTAGAAAATAAGAATAAACAAAGAACAACAATACAAGTATTCAGATAATGATAACAAAGTAACAAAAAAAAAACCATACCTTGACTTGATTGACAATAGTAGATCGTTCATCATCCAATTGCTTCTTCGCACTGGACAAAACACCCTATATAAAAGATACAATAAAACAATACATTACTTTTGAACAATTATGCTGGAAGGGGCAGAACTTAAGTTTGAAAAGAGGATAAGTTTGTCGAAAGGGACAGAACTTAAGTTTGCAAAACGAAAAATTATGCCGCAAGGGGCATAACTTTCATTTGCATAACCAAAACAAAAAAGAGTGCACAAGTGTTAACTACTAGAACAATCTACCAGAAGGGCAAAATTCTGAATTTTAGATTCAAGGTTAATCAAGTTAGGACTTAAGGCATAAATTTACAATGAAAACACACATGCATAGAAAAAACAACACACACACACACACATAGCCGGTTTATGGGAATACAATAGGAACTGTTGAACAAGGTCGTAACTCAGAATTCACTCCAAAAAAAAAAAAAAAAAAACAAAAGAAAAAGTAAGACTTACATCAATTATGTGATCAATATGTTGAGATGGAAAAATCGCACTGGAAGAACAAGAGCCTGAATAATCAGGAAATTAAAGTGCAGCTGGATAATGCTGCCTCTCTTGTTCCATAGCAACAACAACATGGACATTAAATTTCTTGAATCTCTATGACAAATACAAGACACACATGATACATACAAAACACAAAAAATAACAAAAAAGCACCAAGAAAGAAACAACAACAAAAAGAAAAACATACATTTTCAGCATGGAAGAAATTCTCAGTAATAACTTTATAAAAAGTTTGCTTTGAAGGACCCCAAGACAACATACGAGGAAACTTGGGACCATGGTAACTTGAAAACCCTCGAAAAATAGGGAAAACCTCGAACACCCACACATTTAAAGCATAAGGGAAACCACTAATCATATAACTCGTAGATGACATGGTCTTGAAAGTCCTCAAACAACCACGAAGTGACCGTACCAACCAATTAAAACTAAGAGTAGCCCAAGGATAAGACACCCAAAGACTATTATCATCAATTATCTTCATTAGATGATCTTTAACTACACATTTCTCATCACGACCCAACAACACCCTCTCCAATATATTGACCTCAGCAAGCTTAACAGGATCACTATTTCTTGCCCAAAAACCAACAGCCTGATTACTTGACCGAATCTGTAAGAAACTCTTGAGATCAGACAACTTTATTATATCCGGATGTGGGAAATAGCGTCTCAACAATTTGTTTGGTCTGCTAAACATAACACTAATCACCAACACAAGAATCTAAACCAGTAATAATACGGAAACACTCACGATCAAATACATACTTACGACCAAAAACCTTAAACTTTAACACACTATCAGTACTAGAGGAAAGTTGGGATAAGACCAAGCAATGGAAAATATTATCAAGCAAGTCGACATTACCCAACTCCATAAAATGTCCAAAAACACCCTTTTTCGATAAGTCTAATTGAGAGACACTCAAAAAGGACATAATCAAATCCTTAAATTGGAAATCACCACTCCATATACCACATCCTTCAACCCAATGTTCAAACTTAACCAAATGTTCTTCTTCCTATAAAAGAAAAATTAATGTCAAGAGAAACTAAGAATTTACATAAGAATAAACCAAAATGAAAACGAAAACAATTAACATGTACCATAATACAAAATCAGTTACTAGACTATTACAAAAAACAACACCCACATCATAGAAGAAATAACTTCATTAATAAAGTATGCCAGAGTAGCCGAAAGTTCGGATTCATAAACCACATAATATACATGGAAACCCACATATGTTGCCTCAAACAAACACAGTCTTCATAAAAACAAGATTATTAAACAAAAACAACACCAAAAACCTAAAACTGGTGTTCACAGGAAAAATTAAAAGATTCAACACATTGAAACCCAAAACACATACAAAATAACCCAATTCATGAAGTTATGCCGGAATAGCCATAACTTTAGTTTCAAAAAACAAAAACCTATGCTCAGAAAAACACATAAACTTGCATAACAACCAACATTATTAACAAAACAACACCAGAAACCCTAAACACATACAAAATAACTTAATTCATGAAGTTATGCCGGAAAAGGCATAACTTTAGTTTCAGAAAACAAAAACCTCTGCCGGACCAGGCATATGTTACCTCAGACAAACGCAGTCTTTATAAAAACAAGATTATTAAACAAAAACAACACCAAAAACCTAAAACTGGTGTTCACATGCAAAATTAAAAAGATTCAACACATTGAAAATAAAAAACATACAAAATAACCTCATTCATGAAGTGTGCCTATCAGTTATAGAAACAAAAACATATACTCAGCAAAACACATAAACTTGCATAAAAACCAATGTTATTAATAAAACAACACCAAAAACCCAAAACACATACAAAGTAACTTAAATCATTAAGTTATGCCGAAATAGGCGTAACTTCAGTTTCGCAAAAACAAAACCTCTGCCGGACCAGGCATATGTTGCCTCAGACAAACACACTCAGCATAAAAATAAGATTATTAAATAAAAACAACACCAAAAACCTAATACAGATGTTCACAAGCAAAACTTAAAAGATTCGACACAAAGAAACCCAAAACACATATCAAATTCCACAAAAACATAGCAACAACATAATACGAAATTGAAAAAACCAACATATAACATGAAAAAATGAACTAACATTCAAAAAATCATACAGAAACTTTGACAAAACACGTAAAAAGATAGTTTAAAATCAAAAAGTATCAATTAAATACAAAAAACTATGAAGACAAAAAAAAACGATTCAACAAACAACAAATATTGAGACGAGCAAAAGATCCAAATTCGTACCTAAATTTTCGTACAGATAAGAGAGAACAAACGAAGATAAAAAACAAACAGAAAATAACGAAATAGAAAGGGTTTAAGGTAAGGGTAATTTCATCCGAAAAGTTTCATTAAACTCGCGAAGGCATAAACGAGGGGCAAATATTAAAGACCAGCACGTTAGAAGGACACTCCACGCCAAAAAACAAAAAAAAAAAGGCTTTTAACATGGTTTGGTCTTGATTTTGGAATGGGCATGGTTAGGCTTTTCAAGATGTGGGCTTTAGTCTTTGTGTGGGCTTTGGCTTTTTCTTTAGTAGAAGTTGGAGAATTTAATGCGAATAAACTATTTTTAAGTTCTAATTATATTAAGGGCACTTACACTGAATTACAAAATATAATAACACTCTATCAATTATAGTAAAATAATATGAAAAGAGTCCCTTAAGGTTAGCCATGGGTTTAACTAATCCCCCCAAATTAGAATTAGAAACCCACGTATTGCACTACTTCCAGCGCAATTCTTCCCATTTAGAATCCAATTTATCTCCCTAAATCTTCTTCTTTTCTTTCTCTAAATTCATCAAAGCTCCATCAACCTCTGGTCAATTTTGCTTCACAATTTTCACGAAGCACAACATTCACATTTGGTTCTTGCTCTGATCAACTTCATCTTTTTGTTTATCAGCCATTAATAATTCTTGTGTGGAATAATTTTTGAATGGATGGAAATCATGGTGGTGGTTAGAAGGTGGAAATGAATATATATATATATATATATATATATATATATATATATATGTTCGGTGTATCTCATTATATATCTAGTATATGATTTGTGTATGTCTATTGTCCACTAAAACACCAACGCTAAGGTGGTGAAAATATAGGCACACGCGAGGTTTTAGTGGAAAATCTTTCTTTTGAAGAGGGGGAGGGGAAAATCCGATACCAGTGGTGGAGAAGAGAAATTAATGGCGTCATAGGTGATTAAGAGCCCATTTGGATTAGCTTATAAGTTGCTTATAAGCTGTTTTCAGCTTTTTTGAACGTTTGACTGACCAACTTATAAGTCATTTTGTGCTAAAATAAGCCAAAAAAATAATTTGACCCGTTTGACTTAGCTTATCTAAAGCAGCTTATAAGCTGAAAATAACTTATATGCCCCAAAAAATAAGTTGAGCTACACCAATTTATTATTTTTTATTTATTTATAAGCTGTTTTCAGCTTATAAATCGTTTTTTTTAAGTCCATCCAAACAGGCTCTAAGATGACGACGGGAGGAAGGAGAAGAAGAATGATGGTTCTCTTTTATTGTTGAAGAAGATGGAGTATTAAAGTATATAATATTAAGTTTTAAAGTTAATGACACGTCACATTATTATATACATTTATTGAGAAAAAGTGACCAATGAAGTGTGTATTAGACACACTTCAAAAGGTTTAGTGTGCAAGAAGCTTTTCGCGTTCGAGAGGTGTGTCAAAGGAATTTGGCCTCAAGCTTAGAGGGCAAACTGAATATTCTGCCTTGTATATATGAGTCAATTTTCCTATTATTTTCAAAAAGCGAACTAAATATCCAATTCCAGTTGCACTTGGTTAAGTTGACGCTCGAAAGTGGAAATGTCCATACCCTACACATGGAATATAATCACCACTTCATTTGTTCCAATTTTTGTGATGAACTTTTTTTTTTCTAGCCTGTTTGGTCAAGCTTATTTTTTCCCCAAAAGTACTTATTTTTTGGGAGTGTTTATTTTAAAAAAGTAAAGTGTTTGACCAAACTTTTGGGAGTAAATAAGTGCTTTTGGGAGTAGCAGCAGTTTTTCAGAAACTAAAAAAAAATAATAGCTTTTGATCAAAAACACTTTTTTGAAAAGTAATTTTGAGAAAAATACACTTAGAAGCACTTTTTAAAAGTTTGGCTAAACACTAATTGCTGCTCAAAAATACTTTTTAAATTAATTGGCCAAGCACAAACTATTTTTTCGTCAAAAGTACTTTTTTGGAAATCCTTTTGAAAAAACCACTTTTTAAAATAAGCTTATTTTAGAAGCTTGACCAAATAGGCTATTAGTCTACCCGAAAAAATAATACCTTTTTATATTTAGAAAAAAATTAACTTTAAACTTTTCATTTTACCATTAATGATATGATTTTTAGCTAAACAAATATTTATGATTATGCTTAGATCCTAAACTTCAAATTTTTTTCTTATATCCGTGCCCAATCAAAGCGCATCACATAAAATGGGACAGAGAAAGTATTAATTTGCTTATTCTTCTCTAGTATAGTATAATAAAATTTGAAAAAATTGTTACCTGACTTGGTGGAATGATATGAGTTATCTAGGACTCCTAGTGAACAATTTTTATAGTGTAATCAAACCACCAGAAATTTCAGTACATATTCCTAGGTACTCTACTCAATATATTAGTTCTAACAATCTTAATTTCTCCCTCCTAGAACTGGTGGTATATATCTCTTATGAGTACTGTATTCATTAAGTCACTAAGTTTTACTATTGATTTTCTATACAACAGCTAGAAATTGCAGAGAGGTGGACAAAGCAAGATATCGTGTTTTTTCAAGGATGACGGAACGAATTGTAGGGTTGAAGGCTATCAAATAGCCAAATATAAACAGTAATTAGGATAAAAATAATTTAAATATGAACTGAATAAACAATACCAAAAATTAAAATTATGCCATGTAGGTAACATTCGTTTTATTTTAGCGTAAATCTCGCGGTTTGCACTCTTTAAGTCTTATCATACATTTGAATACAGTGCTTTATTTGGTGGTGGTTATTCAAAATAAAAAGCTTGATTGACGACACCACACTACTATGCTTGCTAACTCTGTGTTGTAATTTATTAATATAAAATTGACAACAGTTTGCAAACGTTACTCTAACTATAAAACAGCCATTTCCATTTCTGAATCATATTTTTAATACTTTTCCCATCGTTCAGTTACCAGTCTAGTGTGAACAGAATCTGTGGGCTAAGCATGATTCAACGCGTTTTGCACACCACTTCAGTTGTTCAAATCTCTCTTCTATAATTTTTTATTGGTAAATGACATCTGTTTTGTCTAGATTCAGTATATAGAAAATGATAAAAAGAATGATGTCTAGGTAACCAAATCGATTACAATTTCTCTGAAATAGACAAGGGCTTGGTGAGTTTGAAGCCACCATCTTGACAAGAAACCATGGAGATCATTATCATTAAACTAATAAAATCGATTGTTACGCAATCTATCAGTCCTTATTAGTTGAATTTATTGTTAAATATATTGTATATAGTGGGAAGGGGCCAATTTTTCATCCAACATGCCACCAAAATTTCTGAGGCATTAGATTGACTAATCTTAATTTAAATTAACTTGCTTTTTGAAGCCTTGCTTAAGGCTAATCTAGTCCTAAAAGAAAGCATGTTTATTTGGTGGTACATCTCCTCTGTAAGGGTATTGAAGGTGATTAGCATCAAACTTGAATATACCTGTGATATCATATGATGTATTATACCCGCTTAACATGGTCTAATCTTGGCTTAAATAATTTTAGAAAAGATATAATGCGTTTTAAATTGGAAATAAGAAGTAATTACTTCAAACTGTTTTAACCTTAGACTTCCAATTATAACTAGTACATCTTGGAAATCAATAAATTTCAGTCAGATTCCATAGGTTCTTAGTTTAAGTTGAAAGTGATTTCCCACTGCTTGCTGTCCTATTTTAAATTGTCAGCAAGATTCATACAACAAACTTAGTTTATCCTCATCATTATTATATTTAAAGGGTACTAAACGAGTCATACTTCAAAAGATGTTGAAAACTACCCCTTTAAAGTAACCACTCCCAAGAATGTTTTATTGCTGCTATGAGCATTTCTTAAAACCATAGAATAACACACATATGGATGAAAACATACTGCTAAAATTGAACACTTCTGATGTACAACAAACAAGGGGAGAAAGAGAATTACAAGTAATTGACAATATGTAAAAGAAAGAATTTATGTTTTGCCAAGTCAATTTCTTCTATCAATCCCTAATTCAAGTATGAAATACAATGTCTGCAATTTCAGTGTATGCTATGGCCTAGAAAGCAACATTTTCATCAGTTTGCACAAAGGGGAAGATTAGACTATCCCCTTGACTAACATTGATAAATAAAAACAAATGTGAAATGTAACAACTTAAAAGAATTACATAAATTAACAAGACAAATAATCAAAGTTAAACTCCTTTCATGACAGGAAAGAAGTACCAGCATGGTTATGGTGCAAAAGATTATGAGCAATGGAATCCCTCGCAAGCCTAGCAGTAGTCGATCTCAATTGAATCTCGGGAACCATCTCATCATCAACGAGCTCAAAGTTAAGCTCCGGATCCATCTCCTCGTTCCTCATCTCGCATATATTATGCAAGACGCAGCACGCCCCTAACACCACAGGCAAATCTTGAAGTTTCACCTCTGTTCTTTTCTGCAAACAAGACCATCTCCTTTTCAACCTCACAAACGCCTCTTTCCCGATTCTCTGAACCTCACCAATCTTCTCATTAAAAGCATGTTGAGTCCAAGTCAAATGCTGTTGTGTATAAGGCACTAAAACCCAATCCATCAAAGGGTATCCACTACTCCCAACAATCCAAACACCATTCAATAACCCTGTATTCGCCCTTTGAAAAAGGGCGGATTTTTCAAGTACCTGATCATCAGGCATCGAACCAGGCCAACCGATACACACGTCAGTAAACACACCCCTCGGATCAACAACACCTTGCACAGTAATTGAGTACGACGTCTTCTGATTCCTCTCCGTATGCCTCTTATTAAAATAAGCTGCAACACTAATTTTCGGAGCAATTATCGGTATATGAGTTGTATACATTGATCCAACAACTTTAGGGATCCCTGACATAGCCTCATACTCATCCTTTATATTCCTCATTTTCTCTTCATCAGGCCACTGCAGATACTTAGGCATCAAAACAGTCCTAATCGCGGTACAAACCTCTAGCACCAACTTATGGCAAGTCGAAATCCCTAACCCGAACCTCTTCGAAACCAACCTAAGAGGCTCACCAGTAGCCAATCTCCATATACAAACCGCGACACGTTGCTTCACAGGTACAGCATCTCTTAACATAGTATTCTCTTTAGCGACGACAGAATTCAATTCATTACATATCAGCTCAAATGTATCTTTCCCCATTCGAAACGCTTTCTTGAATTCCTCTTCAGGGAAATCAGGACTGTTACATTGATCCCACCAAGCTTTTGATCTGTTCTTCACCCACAACCTCCTTTGGGGGGCGCCTTTTTCGCTGTTATTACTCGCTTTATTGTTACTCGAAATGTTTTTTTCCTCTTCAACAACTGTAGCACCAAGAGCACAAGCAATAGCAGAATTCCCTCGCCCTTTTCTTTTTCGAACACCATCTAACTGTTCTATATCCGAATGATGCTGTTGAACATCTGAGTAATAATCCCACATCACTTGAGTTGTTTTCTTGTGATTCGCTTCGAATAACAGTTTTTTCTCTTCCTCTTCCTTAACAAATCCCTCTTGTTCAGACTTTTCTTGTTCTTCAAGTAACAACAATGATGTTATTATCTCTTTTAGCTCCTTTGTTTTCACAACACCTTGATTTTCCACATCATTTTCATTACTTGGGGTTTCTTGAATTGGTTCTTTTCTTTTTCGACGACGTTTATTGGGCAAGTTGTTATCATTCATTTGAACAAGTGTTTTTTCAAGGAATTCACGGATATAGGTTTGGGAAAAGCTAGAATTTTCTGGGAAAGAAGGGAGTTGCTTCATATATGAGGCAAAAAAGGGGATGCAAGTAAACTGTTTGAGGAAATGTGTGAACGCATAGAGACTTTTGGAATATAACAAGATGTATTTGTGTTGAAAGAGGGGACATGTATTATATATGCAGAAGTAAAAGGCTGGAATTAATTAATGAAGAAAATGAGGGGTTTTTTTTAAGAAGAAAACGTGTGTGAATGGTATGAACGCGGCTTTGGATTTGAAGGAAGTTTCGAGGGTGGAAGAAAACAGACTTGTTTGTTTTGGGGTGGGGTGGGGGGCGGGTAAAAGGGGCGTGGGGTGGGGAAAAAGATAAGAGGTAGGTGATGAAGACGGTGACTGGAGACTTTGGAGAGTTGAAAACAACATGGTTGGGCAATTTGTGATGATTTTGGCCTTGTATTTACCAAAAAAAAAAATCTTTTGACAAGGGGTGGGGTTGTTGTTTTTACTTATTTTGTGTTATCTAATTTGAGTTTATTCCTTTTTTTTTAAATTATTAAATTGTTTCAATAATATGTTGTCCTAGTCAGTTTATTGTTCATATTCTATTACGGACTACGTCTAGTTCAAAATAAGCGTTCGCTTAATCTTTTTATTTTAGTTTAAAATAAGTGTCCACTTATATAATTAAGAAGAAATTTATTTTATTTTTTCAGATATGCCGTTATTAAGTGTTAAGTGATCAAATCCTAATGTTCAAGTTAATAGTAATATGCAAAATTTAATTATATAGTTTAATCAAAGTATCCATTTTTTTTCTAGTGGTTAATATTTTCTTAACGGATGTGCTAAAGACTAAGTTGACTCTTATTTTAAACCGGAGGGTGTAGTACTTTTCAGTAATGTTAACTCACACTTTAAATGTTATTATTAATATTTTTTAACTTTTCCCTGATATGAAACTAATAATTATGGTACTATTTGCTGCTGTTTCTTATTTTATGGAGTAACTTTTTGGGGATGTTAAATTACAATTTAACTGTTATGGTTTTCCCTTTTTAAATAATTTGTAATGGTACAACATTAAGCTTTAAGGATTAATTAAAAGGGAATAGAAAAAGGACATTATTCAATTACTCTTATTCGATGTTTTCAATTTAACTTTGAATGGTTCCCGATATGTAACGTGTTTCTGAAGATGATTAGAACTCCATTAATAAGTTTTGTGAATTGAACAAGAAATAAGAAAAGAAGATGATCGAGAGAGAAGAAGAAGAATTCAATTATTAGATTGAAGAAACTAGAGAAGATTCATTGATCATAAGAGAATGATTAAGTGTACATTTACAATGTGATATATCATGTATATATACCCGTATATCAGTAGCTATACTAACTAACTCAACTTCACAACGTTAATTACAACAATAACTAACATAACTGTAAACTTGACAGCTCATTAACAGCTCACTAATCACCTAATAAACTAACTACACTAACTGCTAACTTGGATTATTTTCTTCAACATTCCCCCTCATGCTAGGTGGCATGAATACGTTTAACACACCTAACTTGGAATTTAGATAGTGATGTTGCACTCTTGTGAGTCCTTTGGTGAGTAGGTTTGCAGGTTGCTCATTTGTTGAAATGTATTGAGTTTGTACCTTTCCTTGCTGTATTTTTTCCCTAATGAAATGACAATCAATCTCAATATGTTTTGTTCTCTCATGATAAACTGGTTTTTTGCAGATTTTTGTATGGCCGATTTACTATCACTATAGATGATTATAGGTAGTTTAACTTCCACCTCCAATTCTGTTAGTAATCCTAGTAACCAAGTGAGTTCTGAGAGTGCAGATGCCATGCTTCTGTAGTTTGCTTCTGCAGAGCTTCTACATATAGTTGTTTGCTTTTTTGACTTCCAAGATACAAAAGATTCACCTAACTTGACTAGAAATCCTGACACTGATTTCCTAGTGTGAGGACATGTTGCCCAATCAGCATCACAGCACACACTCATAGTCTGAATAGGCTTGCTTGACATCAGTATACCTTGGCCAGGTTGAGCTTTAATGTATCTCACAATCCTTAAGGCAACATCCATACGACTCTTCTTTGGTCGTTGTAAGTATTGACTTAGAGTTTGTACTCCAAATGCAATATCTGGTCTAGTGACAGTTAGGTATAATAGTTTCCCTATCAATCTTTAGTATGCAGCTACATCTGTTAGTAGTGGATTTTTAGTGTCCTTGACCCTTTCACTGCTTTTTTCTTTTAAATGATCATCATACTCTTTTGGTGTTAGCGTTGCATTTGTGTCAATTGGAGTACATACTGGTTTAGCAGCTGACAAACCAAGTTCTGAAATTAACTCCAAAGAGTATTTCCTCTGATGCATCAAAATTCCTTTTTTAGATCTGGCAAACTCTAAGCCAAGAAAGTACTTCAACTCTCCCAAGTCCTTTATTTTGAATACTTGTTGTAAGGATGCTTTTGCTTCTTCAATTTGAATTAGGCTGTCACCAGTTACTAGTATATCATCAACATACACCAATATAACCACAGCTTCTACTTTCCTCTTTTTAACAAACAATGAATAATCATGTTGTCTTTGTACAAGCTGCAACTTTACTAATGTCTCTTTCAACTTTGCATTCCATTGTCTTGGAGCTTGTTTTAGTCCATATAAGGATTTTGTGAGTCTGCAAACTTGTTTAGATGTCTTAGATTCCCCCCTGACCACAAAGCCTTGTGGAAGATCCATGTAAATTTCATCAAATAGATCACCTTGTAAGAATGCATTCTATACATCCATTTGATGGATATGCCAATTCTAAGAAGCTGCAATGGACAACACTATCCTTATTGTCACCATATTTACCACAGGAGAGAAAGTCTTTTGGTAATCAATTCCTTCCTGTTGACTGTACCCTTTGGCAACTAGTCTTGCTTTAAATATTTCTATCTCCCCAGATGTTGTGTACTTGATCTTATATACCCACTTACAACCAATAGGTTGTTTTCCTTCTGGTAAGCTACCAATCTCCCAAGTGTTGTTGCTTTGTAAAGCATTTATCTCAGCTTGCATAGCATTCACCTATCTTGGATCCTTAGTTGCTTCCTTGTATGTTTTTAGTTCTGAAATAGTAGAGAAAGCAATTAAGTAATTTTGATATTTAGTAGCTAAGTTGACATAAGACACATAGTTTGAGATTGGAAAGGGTGTATCCTGGTTTATAGAGTTTAAGGAGACAAAATCCTCCATCCCGATTAGAGGGTGTTTGCCCCTTATAGAGACTCTAGTTGGTTTGCAGCCAGTGCTTGTAGTATTGGTTCTTGAACTGCTTGATGCTCTTGTTGTTCCTCTTGATGTGGTTCTTGAGGTTGAACTTCTAGATAGTGTACTTCATTATCATCTGGTCGAGATATAGTACTCAAGTCACCTGTCTCATTGTGAATAGGAGCCGTGGTAGATGTAGGATCATTAGCAGAAATAGTATACACAGGTTCTTCATTATGAGGAACCTCAACTTTTTTGAAAATTGGTGGATCAGCTAGATTTTGCCTAAAAGGGAACATAGTTTCTTTAAACACTACATCTCTATTGACAAAAAATGATTTATGAGTCAGATCATACAATACATAGCTTTTCTGTACTTCTGAGTATCCCATGAATACTGCAGTTTCTGTTCTAGACTGCAGTTTATCAGTTTGTTGCACAATTTTTGTATGACATAAACATCCAAACACTTTAAAATGACTCAGAGAGGGTTTTCTTTTGTGAAGCTTCTCATAAGGTGAAACGCCAACTACATATAATGGCATTCTATTTATGATATATACTGCAATTTGTACACAATATCCCCAGAATTCTATGGGATATGTCACGACCCAACCGGAGGGCCATGACGGGCACCCGGTGCTAACCCACCCGGGCACCTCTTATCGTACATTCATATTCCCATCTAGGTGAGCCACATGGCTTACGCATGATTTCTATACATTAATAATGCTAAACTCATAGGGCATCACCACATTTATAACATCATTCACAACTATGCCCACATCCATATACACAAGCCGACGAGGCTATCAAAATAATATACAAAATATGAGCCGATAAGGCTGCAAGACATCTAACCATACACAATTTTCTACGAGCCTCTAAGAAGAGTATGTAACATCATATAGGCGGGACAGGACCCCGCCATACCCATATGTATGTACACAAAAGAATAATACCCAAAAGCTACAGCTCCGAATCAAATGGAGCTCCTCTATGCAGTCTCTGACACAAGCAGTCTATGGGTCGAGTCTATCTCCCTGTCCACCTGCGGGCATGACACATCGTCCACAAACAAAAGGACGTCAGTGCAAATAATGTACTGAGTATGCAAAGCATGATCAACATCATAATAGAAACGTAAGAAATAACATAAGATAGAGAGGTCATGAGATAATGAAGCCATTTATACCTCTAACATTGTTCATCGTATTTACTTATCCCCTTTCTAATGGGAACCTTCCATTTCATACATTTATACGTGTAGTAGTATCATACCCAACCATAGAGGTTCGGTGTCTTACATACCCGTCCATGATAAGGTTCGGTGTTATATGTACCTGGCCCTACCAAGACTCAGTGTTATCCGTACCCAACTACAGTGGTGTGCGCGCGATAGATATCATACCCGGCCATGTAAGCTCGGTGCTCTTAGTAGTCATACTTTAATATATATATATATATATATACACATAGAAGCACATACACGTTCTCAATATTATCATCGTCATAATCATTTTCATTATATCCTTCCTTAGAGAATCAACTATCATAGGATGGGACCAATGGTATCATGAGATTTATCAAGAATCATGAGCCTTAGAGATTCTAGGAATGAAGTCATTTGGAAGACGCTATGGAACTCATATGAAGGTATTTGGCAATGGGACCATGCCTTAATGAAAGAAGGATTAGCCTTACATACCTCGTCGTCTTCTTAACTACTTAACATTCACCGTTGAAGCTTGAAAAATCTACATTTAAAAGGATCCATACCTTGGTTAAGCCTTAAAGATACTCTTAAATCCAAACTAGAGCAATTGATGAATTAACGAAAATTGGGCAGCATTTCCCCTATTTCATCGACTTCCACCATATCACAAAACAACTCCCAAATAACGATAATAACATCTATAATATCATAATCATGTAGTCACATTCCATTAAGTCTTCCATATTCATTCTCACATTCTACTTACACTAGCAACTTCACACCAACCCTTTGCACATTTTTCATTGAACGTGTCTCATCATCATTATTACTTTCTATAGCAAGATTATATCCATATCTTACTAATAATCATAACTCAAGTTAGCTTAAAACTCATTTTCTACTTTCTCCTTCCACCCAAGTTGTTCAACAACTAAACATTCTTGATAATATGTAATAAGCATGAAAACTAACCTTTTATCTCATAAGAATGAGCTTTGGAGCAAGCTATCAACTTATATGAAAACCCTAGCTTCAATACCCAAAGAATTCTTGAAGTCTAATAACCCTTGCAAGACTTCTAACACATGGATATCTTGATTCTTGCCTCTTGATCTTTAATCTCTCTTGGATTTTGGCTTGGATTAGTTTATGGAGTTGAAGAGAGGGTTTTTGGAGAGCTTTTGGATCTGATTTGTAAAATGAAATGTCCAAATAAAGTGGAGTGAAATATATAAAGCGTAACTTAAAACCCCGTCGGGCAATTCTGCGCCCATTTTGACGGGCCGTCAAAATGCTCCGTACAACTGCCCAGTCAAATATGGTTCACTGTGACTATTTTACGCTGGGTTGGTGCAATTTTACGTGTCCGTCAAAATTCCTACGGGTCGTCAAATGGTCCGTCAAAATTTTCTGCTCAGACAGTCTGTCTTGAAACACCCATAACGTTTTACTCCAATGTCAGATTGACGAACGGTTTGTTGCGTTAGAAACTAGACTCGATGAACTTCAATTGGGATAAAATAAATACACCAAAACTCCTCATATTTGAGGAGATATACCTCCCCCAATTTGGATCAAACTCCTGTCCGAAATTTTTTCCAAGTTTTCCCAAAGTTTCGACAAACTCCATTCCTTAATTTACTTGTCCTCAAATCCTTCCATAGCTTATTTCATGGGCTTAAACCCCCATAACCATAATATGGAAACATATAATCTCATATATCCTAGATGGTAACTCCAGTTTCTACGATTAGGATAACTAACACCTAAAGAATCTCAACGGACGAAACTACGAGGTGTGATATTGGCTTGAAATCTTAGTGCTCTTGTAATTTCTAGGATATGTATATGTTTCCTCTCAGCAACACCATTTTTTTGAGGAGAATAGACATAAGTGTTATAAGCTATGCGTCCATCAAAACAATGTATGAAGGGACCTGGTCTGTACCCGTTCCCTTATGCAGTGCAGTAGGTAAATGACACAAGATTTTACTGTGAAAAACTTCTTACTCAAGGGATTAAAATCACGAACTACCACGTAGGATTTCAACTCCACTAGCATGAGCAACTTTGGATTACAACTCATTGCAACCTAGGAACTAACTCCCATAGTCCCTCAACCCTTACAATGCGTTTATTGTAAGCAACACTTGACTACCTCTAGCCATGAAAACTAATACACCTAGACTAACTCTAGCCTAGTGTACCACTCAAAGGCACCCTTTGAGAATTCAATACAGTGACTAACTTTAGCCACCCACACACTAATACACTTAGACTAACTCTAGCCTAGTGTACCACTTAAAAACTTAAGGAGATAAACTTCCTACAAGCAACTTTTGAGACTTTGAGATACCTACAAACAACTTCCTTTTAGAGAAGAGTAGGTTTACAATTTAAAGAACAAAATAACAAAGAATCAACAACCTAAGGACTTAAAGCTTCTTTAGTTTTGGGATCTAGTCCTTCGGCTTGTTGAGACTTTGTTCTTGAGACCACCTCAAGAGGTGGAGACTTGCACTAAGGATGTGAGAAATTTTATTGTGCAAGCATGAATCTTTACTTCAACAAGATTTTGTATATGTAGAAAGAGAGAGTGAAGATAACAACCCATAAACTTTGACATCTGTTAAGCCACTCTGTTGATGTACTGCTGCACTGCTGCACCACTACGGTGTCAACAGCTTTACAACTATAGATTTGACTTTTCAACAATCCAGGGACCTGGTCCCTCATAAGTGGTCGATCATATCCTGCAGCTTGTGTAGAGTGACTGATAGTATCTGATTCTTCCAGAAGAATGTTAGCATATTAGGACATAAGATATCAAGAGGTTGACCAAATTCAACAAGTGAACCTGATCATATCTGGTTCCTTAGGGTTTGTCAAATCATCAAAACATAAGATAGCATAGCGTATCAATTTCCCCCTTTATGATGATGACAAACACATAAGTTTTATTCCCTATGAGGACCAGATTCCCACAACACTTGTTCCCTCTGAGAACCAGACTATTATTCTAATATCCCTAGATAGCAGCGATCAACCCCTTAATTCCTTTACATGTGGTACATCGCTTTACAATGGCACATATCATATCATCTTCCCCTTTTACCCACATCTTCCTCCTTTCACCCATATCTTCCCCTTTTGTCATCATTAAAAAGGTAGATGCAAATGAGCATAGTTAAACAATATTGCATAATTATAGAGAGATAATGCTCATCAGCAAAAAAATGTAGCACCAACCAGTATAACAAAAGTTTTAAGGACATATAAAGATGCAAATAATCAGTATAGTCTACAAAGGATAGGGATGGAAGAAAGTCCAACGATCAGAAGGATGGGAAAAGTAAAGAATGAGAGAGAGAGAGAGAGAGAGAGAGAGAGGAGGAGGAGGAATTTCATTCAAAGTCTTGAAAGGAGCTTGGCAAGGCGCCTATCTGTCGCGCGATGATCATCAACCAGCTGCTGAGTAAGTTCATTTACTTTCCTTTGAAAGGCAGCTACCTCAGTCTTCAGTTTCACATTTTCTTCCTTCAACTCTCTTACATAATTAAGTTCCTCTCCATCCTGTGCATTCTGTTGCAACTTAGCTTTTAGAATGGTAATTTCAGTATCCTTTTGAGCCAGAAAAATTGCCAACTTGTTAATCTCCTCATTTGCCTTTCCTGAGCATCTATTAAGTTTGAGATTACTGATGTATTTTCCACACTTCCTTTCTTTGGTGTACATTCGTACTCTTCCAAGGTGTATTCAGTGAACATATGCATTCTTGTACTCGAAGTTCCTTCCCCAACTTGTATTTTGAAGTGCTCGAAGATTTTGGTAAGAAAGAAGCCATATGGTATCCCATGTCTACCATCCCTAATAGTAGCTACCTTAATCATGTGCTCAAGTATAAGTACGGGTAGGCTGCTAGAGGTGAAGCTGGATAGGGCTTCAATTAGTAATAGATCAGGAATGCCAGCCATTATCCTTCTTCCTGAGCGAGGCAGGATGACTTTGTTAACCAATTCAAACATCAGCTGGTATTCAGGCTTAAGTTTTTTCTTGAAAACCCTTTCTCCCTCTATAGATCCTTCACGTTTGACAATGATGTTTAAGAAATGATATGATGTAGAGCTATTCTTTACTGAACTCAACCCATCAGCTGGGACTTGCAGGATTTCTCTAAGAATTTGTTCATCAAGTGCAAACTCGACTCCATTTACAGCTAGTAGAAGAGAGCTGTCAGACACAATTAAGTTGTTATAGAATTCAGCTACTTCAGCCTTATAAACCACATGAACTGGGTTTCAAACAAATGTCCCCATTTTTGGAATTCAATTATCTCAATCAATTGTCTGATTCTAAGCTTGAGGGCTAGTTCTAGATCGAAGACTCTACCTCTCAACACCTCTTGAGTTTTGAGAATCTCCTTTCTTTCAGACGTTTTCAGTTCTACTTTCTGTAGCTTGGAAGAAGAACAGGGTTCCTTTATCCCATTCTTAGAAATCTTATTTTGAGAGCGAGTTCTTTTTCTTTGCTGAGAGTCCTAGATTTTGGCTTATGATTCTGATCCTGCTTCATGGGTTTCAGTTTCCTCTTCAACAATCTTCCTGGAATTAATTTTTCCATGTTTTCCTATTTTTGTATTCTCTGTCAAGAAAGTAACTTCGTTCTCTTCCAATTCTCTTTCCGTTTCTCTCATATTCTCCACACAATCTGCCCTTTTAACAAGTGATGCTTCCACCTCATCTGCCATAACCCTAGACCTTCTTACTACTTTATCTCATTTTCTCAATATGCGCTTTCTTGGGCTATCTTTCACATTCCTCTCCAATTGTGCCTTACCTTGTCTCTTACTAATTGGTCCTTGTCTAGACATAGTTGTTTCAATGACCATTCCTTCTTCTTTTGACGACCTTGTAATTCATTTGAATCTTATAGGTTCATCCTCATAATTTTCTTTTTCCAACTTTCCACTAATATTCATCACAGGAGAATTGACTTCCACTAGTTTCCTACAATCAGAAATCCTTTCTAGGGGAATAGTAATTTTAAGCAAATTTTGTGAACCTGGTCCCTCTCCTGGTACTGAGGCGTTTCCTACCAAAAAGGCGTTTATTTTCTACATAGCAGAGGAACCAGGTTCCTCCAAGTTTCTTTCAGATCTCTCAACATTTTCTCCCCTTTTCAACACTTCAGCACCTAGCAGAAAATTTTCAACAATTTCTTCCTCTTTACTAGCTAGTAAGTTCAGTCTATCTCTTTTACCCTTAACTAGATTTCCTTCAAACCAGTAGTCAATAGAGAAATCAGAATGTCCTTTGTTAGATTCCTGACTGTCTATCTTATCTAGAGGGACAGAATTACCTGATTTGCTGATAAGAGTCTCATTTTCAACAAATTCCTTTGCTATCTTTTTATCTTCCTCCTTTCTGGCATTAGAACCAGGTCCGATGATCCTGTTCTTCTCCTCAATCATATTATTTCCTTCATGGTCTAGGCACTCATTTGTGGCTTCAACATCTCATTTCTTAGCTTCAGTGTCAATTTCTCATCCAGAAGATAATACCAGCAACATACCTTGACTATTGTCATTTAAGACATAACTTGTCATTTAAGACAGAATTTTCTTCAACATTTGAGGACTGAGGTTCAGTCACTAATCGTTTTGGAGTTGGATTCTTTCGGTGCCTTGCAGAGCCAGAATTTTTGGTGAGAAAGGTAGGGAGAGAGTGTTTTGGTCGGAAGATGATAGGAATTTAGAGGATGATATTTGAAGAATTGTTTTGATGAAGGATGGCATTTTTAAAGGTGGATCAAGGACATTTGGGTTAGATGGTTCCTAAGTAGAAGATTTTAGCTCAGACATATCTGATTTTTAGTAAGGAGATGATCAGAAAGAGACTTTGATGCTTGGAACGATCAAGAGAACCATAATATCAAGGGTCTTTTGACTTGGGAGAGATAATTTGGTTTTGAAAGGAAAATGTGTTACTAGAACTTAGACAGTGACACATGGACGAACGAATCTGACTATTGAGGGGGTTTCATTTAATAGTTTCAAGATTAGGCGGGAATGGTTATAATGACAAGGCACTATAATCTCCAAAAAAAAAAAATGTATAGCTAAAGGTACAAACCTGATTCAAGGTACCAGTTTCCTTGATTTTTTTTTGTTAGGACCCCATCTTCTTTTCATTAACATTGTCTAGTTTTGTCACCAGTGCAAGGAATCTCCCTAGTCAGACAGAACCTGTTTCTCCATATTGTCACTTGCTTTTCTTCTTTTGAATTTTTGACAGAAGCCTGGTTCTTCTTCATTGTTTTTTTTAAACCATCTTTTGAAGTCTCCGAGTGAGGTAAGCCATTCCTGACTCATCACCTACTGAAATTACTTTTGGCAGCAACCATGAGAGCCTGATTCTTTTCTTCCCTTGACCCCCTTCCTTCCATAGCCTTTGGGTCGGCCCTATCACATTCCTTTCTCGTCTTTGGATCTTGTTTTGACATCATCCAGATCTGTATTCATAGGAATATAGTAGTCATCACATATGCTATCACATGACTCCGAATCCTCAGCTATGATAATGTCACGTAATCTTGCATTCCACCATTCATGGCAATTTCTGTTTAATCTTAGTGGTCTTGTGATATACCGTCCTTCCTCTCGGTTAGGTGAACTATCTATGAGAAGGATCCTTTCTAGGTTTTAGCCATTTAGAAATAACTCGCTCTGATACCAATTGTTATAGGATATGCGTCCACCAAAACAATGTATGAAGGGACCTGGTCTCTACTAGTTCCCTTATGCAGTGCAGTAGGTAAATAACACAAAGCATTTTGGCGCTCGCCTTATGGTTCTCAGAAGTCTCTCCCTTCCCTTTAGAAGATCTCAGGGCTTCCGTCCCGTTTGGATCTTCAGAGCTTGATGCGCCCGAAGGAGCCATCATCATCTTACGATGGTGTGGTACGTAGTGGGTTTAGTACGCCCTGCCCAAACAAACGGCTCCGAAACAAACAAAAAGATGCGTAC